>NC_051430.1:9185582-9286472 GCF_001649575.2 Kryptolebias marmoratus | reverse complement strand
ATGTATTTGTGGATCTTGGATGTTTCATCCTGGACAGTGGCTCTCACACTCACTAGTCCTCTGCCGCCGTATATATATATATATATATATATATATATATATATATATATATTTGTTATGCTTAAAAAAGAGAGTCTGTTCAACCATTATTAATCTTAACTCACTGTCTCTGTGTGAGTGGTATAAAAGTGTCTGTCATTATCTTAAGGTCGGCATATTCTGTCTTTTAGAATTGCCTCAATTTCTGAGATTCATGCTTGGCATTTCACACATAATTTTGAATGCACCACTTTTTGTAATTACTAAAAGTATTAAACCTGAACTCCATCTTGTAGCAAAATAAAATTATTAAGTGAAAGTGTCAAATGAAAATGAACAATTTTTGTCACAAACACTTTGATGCACAGTTTATTAGCAGTACAAAATGAATAAACAGGTGACAATTCACAAAAATACAGCTCCAGGGCTCTGGAATTATGGAAACTAAGTTTAGAGGCATTCCAGACTGGGTTCAGACGCTTGCATCACTCTGTGACTCTTTTTAATAGAAAAATTTCTCTTGCAAATTCTTCCTGCGACTGAAGTGAGGACGTTTCGGAATATTTTAGAAACTCCCTCGTTAATACCGTTTGCAATTTGTGGATCGGATCTTGACTTTGTGTATAAACCCTGGCAAAGGTCTTGCTATCCCTGAATATAAGTACAATTTTCTGTTGATTAGTGCTTCCTGTTCTTGTTTTTTTGCTTAACATAAAACTATATTGACTAACGTGGCATTTCTTACCAACGAACACAAAATTCAAAGCTTCTCGGGTTGAGAACGCTGAGCTGCAGGAATAGGAGTTAAGAAACCTCCACATATTTAAATTCACAGCATATTCGGTCATATTTCTGTGTACAAAAACAAACAAAATCCTCTTAACCTGCATTATTGTTTCAGTGTTTTTGCTTTTGTTTTAGCTTTAGATTTTTTTGACATGAAAAGACCTGTTCCCAAACTAGCACGTCTGCTAGCATCATTTATGCTAGTTGCTGGCACCTTCCACTTGCTGCATGTGACACAACTACCACCAATAAAACACACATTCCCCCATGGAGTATTATATATCTTAATATTTACAAGCGTGAACATTTACACAACCCCTCTCTACTGACAGAGTTACAGTATAATGTAGGAATTTGACATCGTTTAAAAGAAAACTGATTTGTCTTTGCTCATTGTGTGTATTTTAGTGATGTGCCGTTTTCCTCACTTATTTTGTGTGACTGATTTCCTGCTGAATGCTGTGCCTCTCAGGACCTCCGCTAATTGCTTCATATTTCTCGACGAACATGTCATCGGGCCTCTTTTCCAGCTAACTTATCACTGCGCAAAATGAAAACCCTTGTCACTCGTATTCCAGCACGTTGGCCACCTCCTGGAACAGCTTTGGGACGTTAACACGTGTGCAGAAGACAGATGAACAGTGAGCCTGGCTGTTATATCATATCTCCCAGAGAGACACAATGTTTACAGGACAGCAAAGTTAGCCCTAATGAAGTCATCACCAAGAGGGATGCTGGGATAGTACCGCACTGAGCATGTGTGTGTCTGATGCCAAGTGCCTCTGTGCGGTGATGAATGACTGCAGCTACATTTTTGCTAATGGTCATTTTTTGGAAAAGCAAATAGATGTATCCAGCATCAATATTTCTTAATTACTTTTGTTTCCTGTGGAATTCTCTCTTGATGAAAATGGAGTGAAACAATCAGGCAAAAAAAAAAAAAAAAAAAAATGGAAAGAGGCTCTGGGAAACAGAGAAGTAAACCCCAAAGGATGGATTTCATCATTTGTGGTGTTTCTTTCACTGTATTTAAGTGTGCATACTCTCTACACTCTGTAAAGAGAGTAACACCCATAAGAGTAAATAAGTGCGTGTGAATGAGAAACCCTGACCAAAACACAGCCACTTTCTCTGCTTTTAATATCCCCTATGAACGCATACCCATTGCTGCTTCGTGAAGTCTTGTATGCCAGAGAAAACAGACACCATGAACCATGAACTCATCCTGGCTGAGTCTACAACCTTTTTTATACCCATTTCTCCTTGTCTACCTTTTAGTTTAGTAGCAACCAAAAACAAACCAATGGAGGAATAAATATTGGATTTGCATGCAACAGGTGGACAGTGAAAGTTAGTTACAAAACCTTTTTTTTTGTTTCTCATGGTCCACTTAAGGATTGACTGTTGAAGTTTGTGCTTGTTTGTTCATTCAAAAGTAATGTTACTGCAGGAATAATAAAGGAGACAGGAAGACAGATAGCATGTTTACAAACAACAAGGTTGACCAAAGTGCTTTACAAGCAGATAAAAAACAAACAGGATAAAACCAACAATAATATAAATTCAGTAAAATCACACAGGGAAACCAACGCGTACGATAATATAGGCTAAAAACAAACTCAAGCAACGAAACACCACAACATAAAAGATCTGACTGAACTCAAACTGAACTTGAATTAAAAGCCAGTGTAAAAAAAGTGAGTTTTGGGGCAGGTTGTTCCAGAGTCTAGGGGCTGCCGCTACAAAAGCCTGATCCCCTTTGAGCTTTAAATTAGCCCTTGGCTGTACCTAGGGCTGAAAGATCCATACTTCAAAGTTGGCATAGTGTTCTCAGGCTGCTCTCAAGCTTCCCTGTTTTTCCTCCAAATATAATAATGATGGTCATTGTGGTCAAACAGTTCAATTCTAGTTTCATCAGCCCACTGGACATGTCTCCAAACATTAAGGTTTTTGTCCCTGTGTGCATTTGTAAACTGTAATCTGTCTTTTTCATGTTATTTTCAGAATAATGTCTCCTTCCTCACTGAGAGATATTTCAGCTCATGTTGATAAAGAACTTGTTTCTCTGTGGATAATGACTCTCTCAGCAGCTTCAGCAGCATCTTCACAAGGTCTTCGGCTCTTGTTTTGGTGATGATACACACATTTTGCACCAAAACATAAAACCCATCTCCTTCCTGATTGGTATGATGGCTGGACGTTCCCATGGTGTTTATACTTGAGTATAAACGTTTGAACAGATGAACCTTCAAGCATCTGGAAATTGTACCCAAGGATGAACCAGAGTTGTGGAGGTTGACAAATCTTTTCCTGATATCTTGGCTGATTCCTTTTGATTTTCCCATGATGCCACAAAAAGAAGCAGTCTGTTGGAGGTGTGCCTTAAAATGCATCCCCAGGTGTGCCTCCAATTACTTCAAATGTTGTCAGCTAACCAATCAGAAGCTTCCAAAAGCCATGCCATAATTGTCATCTAGGTTTTCTTAAACTGTTTAAAGACATCGTCATCTTGCTCTATGTAAACTTGTGACTTTGAAGAAAGTAATAAACATGGCCTTTCTCTCTCTCATTATTTGGACACTTAAATAATAGAAATATTTTAGGCAATCCTAACTGACCTAAAACAGAAAAGATTGAGTCTGATTTAATGTCGGACAGTGAGAAACAAAAGGTGTAGCAGCCCAGTGAAATCCTTATTTTTTGTCAGTTTAAACTGAAAAAAGCAAAGTCCCAAGCTTTTAAACTGTTTTGAGCCACTCTGTTTATCTAAGCTGAACTCAGATGCTAATTATTCTCATTTCCCTCCTTCCTGAAGTTTATTATGGTCTTTGTTGACCTGGTTCACATGAGAGATGTTTCTTTCACACGATGAAGGTTTGAATTAGGGCGAAACTGACTGAGGATTAGATTCAAAACTGCATTACTTGAAAAAACAGCTTGTTGGGGTTGGATGATTAAGAGTTTTAGAGCCCATTAATAATCACTAGTTGCTAAAAAAAACATCCACAATACCAATAACAAAGTCAAACAGATTAAATTATGATAATCCAGCGACTTGAAGTGGGACTGTAACATCAACTCCATTATCGAAAAGGCCCAACAGAGGATGTACTTCCTACATCCGATTAGGAAGTTCAACTTGTCCCAGGAGCTGATGGTATGGTTCTACACTGCCACTATATAATCAATTATTACAGGTCCATCACAGTGTGGGGCAGCTCTGCCATTAAACAGGACATTCACAGACTGCAGCACATCATCATGTCTGCAGAGAGGATGACTGGAGTAGAACTACCTGCTCTGCTGGATCTGCATGCTTCGAGAGTTAGGAAGCGTGTAGAGAAGATCATCAATGATCCATCGCATCCTGGCCATCACCTGTTCTGGCGTCTCCCCTCAGGTCTGCGTTTTAGCCAACTGAGACTACAGAAGAGTTTCTTTCCACACGCTATTACACTCATGAAGAGCTGAATATTTTAACGCATTTTTATCATCGACATTGGTGTTCCTTTTTTTTTTTTCACTAGTATTTAATGTATTTAATTATGTTTTTTAACTTAAGTATTTTAGCATTTTAAGTATTTAGATAAGTATTTTAAACTTTTTTTTTTACTTTGCGTTATGTTGTTATTCTGTTATATATATATATATATATATATATATACATATATATATATATATATATATATATATATAATAAATTTAATTGATGTCAAATGTGTACAAGTTACCAATAAAAATATACTAAAACAGTTAAATTATTTTTCTCAGTTACTTTTTCAGTTTAGTTTAAGATTGTTTTGCTTAGATTCCTTCTTTTTTTTCTTATTCTCGCTGTTTGTCCTTGTATTTAACACATATTTGACATCATGATGGTTGTTTGTGTTTTAAACCAGATATGACAAGCTGTTTTAGCTGTTTTGTTTCTGAACACACCACAGTCCCACTCATCAGTTTTGATGTTGGCGGTGTTGGCATTCACCCCCTGGATTTTGTCTTTTATTGCCATTGCATGTGATCAAACATAAATATAAGACTACCCACTAAAAGAAATACTTCTAATTTGGGTGCGCAGTTTTAGTTTTAAATAATGTGAAATCTCTAAATTTAAGCTTTGGAGCGTTTAAGCACTGATCTATTTTGTGAACTAAAAATTGAGATCAGCTGACTGAGACAACTGGAACACTGACACACAGAGACAAATGAGATAAACAACCATTCATGCTCTCCCTCACACCTAAAGACAATTTAAGAGTTACCAGTGAACATAACATGCATGTATTTGGTCTGTGGGAGGAAACTGGAGTAGCCGGAGTAAACCCACGTGAACACAGTGAGAGCATGCAAACTCCACCCAGAAAGGCCCCAGGCCGGGAAGTGAACCTGTGATCTTGCTAAGAGGTGACAGCTCTAACCACTGCATCGCTGTGCCACCCTGGAACACTGAAAACAAATCTGAAAAAGTGAGAGTTCAGGTCAAGTACGACAACCCAATTAAAAAGCCAAAAAAGCCCTAAACAGAAAGTGAATATGATCTTCCCTGATGCTTGATACAGCTGTTTTAAAGAAGGTAATTAGATTTAGAATAAAATCTAACCTTACTTTATTTTCAGTTTCTTACAAATGAGTTGAGTAGCTTTTTCAGAATTTTGCTCGCAATCAAACTGACTGACAGAAACCTAAACATCACTGATCTCATAGTCCATTTCACTAATTGTCAGAGCAACGAACACAAACAAACCCAAAATCAGACAGATGATGAACATATCCAGCCTGATAAATTTACTTGCTGGAGCAGCTGACAAGACTTTAAACTCTATTTATAAAAGCTGTTTTTATTTGTTTATTTCCATTCCTGACAGAACCTGTTGTCCAGATCCAGCAGAACATGTGCTGTGTGTTGTGACTGACAGCCAGTGTTTCAGACTAACTGCAGAAAGAAGGAAGATCCTGACGAAGTGTAATTCCCAGTGCGTGTGCCGAGATTCAATTCGGCTCCAACTCTTTGCGGTTTTTTTTTTCTGTTTCAGCAAACCAGTGCTGCTGCTTAGCACTGAACTCCGACCTAACCAGCTGAGCAGAAATAAATGGCTAACCATTTAAAGTGAACGCAGCCTGTCCTGTCAGTGTTTGCATGTGCTTGTCTGTGTAGCTGTGGCCAAACACTTCGTGCACACACGCTGATGAAAGAATGATTTACAACAGTGTGGAGAACAATTAAAATACAATCTGGCAAATTGTCAAGCTGCTGTTCCAGTCAGAGCCGAGGTTGTAAATGAGTCTCGGCAACAAGAAGGATGAGTGAGACGTGTTTTAGACATTAGAATCAGGAATGAGTGAATCATTGCCACAAATAAAGTGTGATCTGTCAACAGTGCAAAAATACATACATAAATAACAACACAATCTGTTGGCCTCAGCAATGTCAGCTGTCCTAGACCATAAAATATTAAAAGCAAATTGTTTAGAGTATTATTAATTTTACATTTGGGGAACGTCCCCTGTGAGGAAACTATAAGAATTCTTCTTTTTTTCCTTTTTGCTTTTGACAGTGCCTTCGACCAAGTGATAAACAGAAATGAAATTTTATTAAAAATACACTCTGAATGCAATTAAAATAATAAATCTAATGAACAAACTGTGAAACCATTCGACATGGTTTGGCCCAGTTGTAACAGGTTTTCTCGTTTGACTGGTTTTAAGATATTTCAGTGACATAAAGCACAAGATCAGTTTGAGTTTGAGCAGCGAGGTGTCTGCGGTTCGGTGCAGAGAGGAAGGTTCAGAACTCTATATTGGAGAAACCAAACAACTTCTCCACAGACGCATGGCTCAACCCAGGAGAGCAGCTCTTCAGGACTAGACTTAGCCCCAGCTGTGCATCTAAACCCCAAGAATAAGGGGCACTCTTTAAATGACAAATGAGAATACTGGGGTGGACGTTGGGGTGGTCGACAGGCAACAGGAGAAAGCAGTGGTGATATATGTAGCAATCCTAAGTGACTATAAAATTAAGAAGAAGGAGCACAAGAAGCTGGAGAAATACCAAGGGCTGAAAGAGGAAATAGATCACATCAGAGCCTAGGAGATATGTTGGAGAGATCCAGAGATCTCTGCACAGAAGAGTGTATTCCCAGTACTACAGCTAAAATACTGCGCAGAACCCTCAAGCTCCCAGGCCTCTGGTAGAGGACCCAAGCTTGAAATGAAAGTGGAGCCACCCATATGGAGAAAGGTTGGGTGAGAACAACAATTTTGATTTAATTTTATAATAAATTTGCTCACCTACACAGAAGTGATCAGTCTCTGTTGTCTGTGTGTTTGTGTCATAAGCACTTTTCAGTTTGTCTGAGACTCACAAATGCATCTGCAAAGGGTGAGAGGATGTGACTGCAGAGTCTGAAGCAGCCAAAACCCACATTCTTCCCCTGTCATAGTTAATTTGTTCAGTTTATCTCTGACACTGAGGTGATGCAGCTTGACAGCCCAACACTTCAATCAACTGCTCGAGCTGATCCCAGTCAAAGTCTCTGTTGACGTGCCAAATCTTTCCTATTAGTCCAACCATCAAATATAACATTAGTGACTATCCATCGCAAGGACCACTAAAACCCTCACAAAACAGCATTTTATCAGTATACGAACATGTGAGCATCAAGTAGAAAAACATAGGAAGTTTTCCGAAACAACTGTTCCCAGTAATTTTCCTCTTTTAAATAATTCTAAAAAGTTTGCCTCCTGAGCTGCTGGTCAGTGAGGTCTCTTCTGTGCTTCCTGAGGTTGACCCGATGTCCCGTGTGACCCAAAAGGTCCAGGGGAGGATCGTTGGAAGGAGTTCCTCTGTGTGTGCTTTAGATCCCACTTCCCCCTCTAACTTCTCAGGAGGTCCGGTCAAGGCTGGCAGCTCCTCAAAGACGCCCTTCTTCTGCCCCGCGCCCCTGGGGAGCGCAGCCTCCAACATTTATGCAAAGTCAACAAGCTCTAATTGTAGGATCAGCTTACAAACCAAATTCCTCTTGAGCCCATTAACAACTGTAGTTAATTATAAGCCGGACAGAGGGGGTGTTTGAATGTGAAGAATGTGACTGACAGCGAGAGGAGATGATACAGAAACTTGGAAAAAAAAGAGAGATTTTTAGGTTGCATCACAGAACACACAGACATGCATGCACACAGGCGCATTAGCCGTTTGCAGGGAGACCTCCCAGACACGAGTAAATCTCTTCTTCATTGGCCTTTGTACCAGGGATTTGCTCTAATGAAGGGGAGGATCACAGTGGTGACTCACACCTTGTCAAAAACACAATTAGACAATTCTCCTCAGTGTGTCAGCTTGACAGTGGGATCTAACTCCCCTCTAATTACACTCATGAACAGCTGAGGGCACATTCAGCTAAAAATAACACTTTAATCTGACGAACACTGACGCGGAAACTGATTGAATGGGAAAAAATTCAGGCTGTACGGCATCTGGTACAAGCTATTACATTCATCATTTAGTGTATATGTGAGAGCCAAGTAGTTGTTTTGTATGATTCCATCCTTAAATCAGGCTCCTTAATTTTTGTTTCCCACCGTGTAGCATGTCCCAACATGGACAAACTCCGCAGCACCTCTCCCAGCCTCCCTAACCATTATGCACCCGCTGTGGTGTTTCTGCTGTTGTGTCTGCTGTCGTTACGAGCTGAGCTCAGACCTCGTGGCTCTAAGCCTCGGTTATTGAATTCTCTGTTGACTTTATGAAAGCCAGGCTAAGACGCAGCTAACAGGTGTTAGTCTGAGGCAGGATGAGGAGTGGGATGTTCCCTTTGACCCCAGAGTGAGACCGGACAGCTGCAGTCTGGGTGTGGGTGGGGTCGGGGACACAGTGTGAAGGAAATGAGTGGATGAGCAGAGTTCACAGGCTGTTTCCAGGTCAGAGCTAATGACAAGTCAGAGATACATAAATACATAATTAGATATTACATGCTTCACTCATATATATATGCTGCTTTTTGTCTTGAATATCCAGAACTGTAAAATAACTTCTAAATCTGCCTGCATATTGTTTGCAAGCACACATAACTGTGTAGAAAAAGTAAGCTAAATTTGGAGCATCCAGCAATTACTTTGCAGTGTTTGGATAGTTTAATAGTAATATATCTATAAGTTACTAGTGACTGGGAAGGTTACACCTATGCAAACATGGCCTTAGATCACCTACAGTACATCACATCCTCATTTGAAGTATTTTGCAGAATTTCATCTTGTATGTGGCTCAGAAGTAACACAAGAACCCCTGCATTAAAAACACACGTTTTCAGACACGAAACCAACATTCACTGTAATCGTTTCTGCACTGCAAACAGACGTGTCGGCACACATCGGATCAGAGCTCTGTGACAGTCATCAGAAGCTTTTAATCCCAGAAGCAGCAGAACATGTCCCATCTTCTTCTAAAGCACGGCAAGTTTCTGAAGATACAGGAGTTTGTGTGCATCCAGATACTCATTTTGGTAATGCACTGAAATATATAAAGCTGTATTAGTATTTCCAAAATGACAAGCTGTATAAATTTCTTCATCACATAAGGTCTAATGGTCTAATGGTGTTTTTGAAAGCTGATGTGCAGCCAGGAGAGTCGAGCTCTGAAAGCTACACATCATTGGTTCTGAGCAGCAGACTTTAAAACTGATCAGAATGATAAGTATTAATATTCTGTTTAAGGCAAGATTTATCATACAGAAGGTAAAGCCTCAGGTTAGCATGTTAGGAAACATAAACAAACAATTATAACCTAATCTCTCCTCTGCTCCAGAACCTTTCAGCAAACTCATGGTGCAGGAATAGTTTTGAAAATTTTTCTTTTCTCAATCAATATTAAAAACATCTAAATATTACAAAACTATCGCTGCATCCTTTTTCTCGCTGGTTGCTTGATCACAAACATTCGGAACTCAGTGAGACTGCGACTGGGAATTAGCCCATTTTCTGGCAACTTTGAGTCACCAACTAGTCTCCAACAGTTGCAGATCAGTGAGATACTACCTTAAAATAAATAAATAAATAAATAAAATAAAGTACAGTTGCAACAGTAAGCAATATGATGGAGGCCCTGGTTTACACAAAGAATGAGGTCATAGTGTTAAAGTCTGACTATGTCTGTCAAGCAAACATGTTTCACGCTGCCCCAAGCAAGTTTTCTGGGAAATGTATTGCATGAAGTAGTCACAAACTGCTGACTTTTTGATAATTTAACCCCTTCCTGCCATCCTACATGGTGTTAATTCTGTGTAGCTACAAAGATACAAAAACCCAAAGGCAGAGTAAATAAAAAGATCTGAAGCGGTAATGTTTATAGAGCCTTTTAAATCAAGTAATCTTAAAAAAGTATATATGAATAAAGGGTAAATATCCAGAATATAAATAACTGGTCTTCAGTTCAATCTGAAGAAGTTTTTTTTAATACTGCTTGAGTTTTAGGCCGACCTTGTCAAAGGCTGTTGATTTAGGTTTTTCCAGAAATCTGACTGCACTGTATTGTACAAACAAGTGGTGCACCTAGAGAGTTTGGTTGTTTTAACCCTCCGCTGTGCATCTGACCAGCCTGGTAAGAGGTGGGGGACACAGCAAGGTTTTGAATGTCTTTATTAAGTCTCCCGAAGCAACACCAGAACAAATTGCCACAACCGCGCTTTCTATTTTGCTTCTCCCATCGGCTCGCTCACTCGTTCTCCCTCCTTTTGCCCTCCCTCCTCTTAGCTTTGCCAACCTCGACCCCAGTGTGTCCCTCCTGTCCAGCTGCAGACAAGAAAAGCCCCCAACCAGTCGGCCAGCAAATCAGCCAGCCAGAGGGCCCTGCCAATCATCGTCTGCTTCTTCTCCTGCAGCTCTGCATGAGTCTTTCCACTGAACAAGTGCCACAAAGTATCTACTGAGGTTGGACCAATAAACAGATTTAAAGACCCACAACATTTCCAAAAGTTCCTTTCAGTTTGTCAGTGTACTGAAATATATTTGGAACTTTTAAACCTCTCTGTCAGAGGTGTGCAACCTGTGGCTTGAGGGCCACGTGCGGCTCTTGGGTCCCTCTGCAGTGGCCCTTTGTAGCTTTGACCACAAAATAACACGGGAATTCGTTTGATTGATTTTTATAACAATAAAAGAAAAGGCTAGTATTTGCAGTTGTCCATCTTTTTGTAAACATGTGAATAATACAGATCATGCTAGTAGTTTGTAAGCCTCTTAGCCGCTTCATTGATCCAGCTTTCAGCCACACAGTGCGATCATTCTCTAAAGACACAACCAGAAAACGTTGCTTTGAATACTTTTAAGGCAAGTTAAGGAGAAGAAGAAGAGTGCAGTTTTGCAAACATACCTCAGATTACAAGTCATTAAAATAGAGAGTCCTGAAAAAAAAGCCAAGTAACAATAAAACAATAAAAATTAGGAGAAAACTTACCTTTAATGAAAACATGCAGAGCTTATGTTATTTAATGTTTCTAATAAAAAAACCCAAATAGTCACAATCTATTATCCAGGAAATTAGCTTAAACAATATGGTTTATTATTTCAAAGTGGGATACTTAAATTTTCCACAAAACACCAAAAATGTCAAAATTTAGATTTTTAAGATAACAACTGTTTTATAATATAACACAATATTTTTTATTTGCAGTATTTTTTTGACACTTAATGAGTTTTTTTTCAAGTTTCTAGTGCAGGGGTCACCAAACCCTGTTGTCTAGAAAAGGCCTCTCTCCAGCAAACTAGAGGTGGCCCACGGCCCACCAGTTGATGATCATAGTTCTAGCATGTTTTGCGGCCTTGGACACATTTTATTTTGTGAGAGAAGGGGCAGACATGGCTTTGATATGCAACATTAGTTAAATAAACTCCACTGTGTCTGAGTGATAAAAGCACAGCGTGGTCATGGTCAGTATCTGTAGTGTCTGATATCATATAATGAGTTTCTTTTCGAACAAAAGATTATACACAGTGTGAGTAACACATATGTTAATCATCATTTAGTAATTTCTCTTAGCTCACCACATCTAAAAGAACAAAGCATTTTCACTTCATCAATTCTTTACAATTGTAAGGCTATCTGTTTGCATCCTGCTCGTCATATCTGGAGTGATCTAACCATCGCACAACCAACCCTCACGTTGCACAATCGAAGTGCAGCAGTCGTGTGCTCGCACCTGTGCACACATCTGCCGTCTACATCACATCTGTGGACTCAACGCACAGTATGTTTTCTTAACTTTTCTTCATCAATGGCAGATTTGCTGAGCAAACACTCATGAGCTTAGCAACTGCGCACGTCACAGCACAACAAAGTCCCATCAGAGGGAAGATGGAGAAAAGGAAAAATAACACATGCCCTGCCTTTCTTTTTCAAAAACATAAAAAAATAAACTAACAATGCTGCAGCATTAACTAATGACGGATTCAAACCTCTGCTGCATTTATTGAGTGTTTCAAAAGATGCCAGTGAGCCATGTGCACACAGAAGTACTTGAATACTTGAATCTTAGCAAGATCAGTTTTAGTCATGCTTTACTTGTTATGAAAAATTTGAATTGTCCAAATGTGAAGACAGTGTTCAAATGTTTTGCATGCAAAACATTTAACCCTCCTGTGGCCTTCGAGTGAAATTGACCCAAAGTTACAAGGGCATCTCTACCTCTCTTCGTCTCTCTCTCTCTCACTTTTGAGGGCTTCAAGTGGGTTAAGTATCTTGTGCAATCTGTTGGCGCTCTGAATATGTGTTGGGAATGACTCTCAGGTCCTGCCACACCAAGTTTTACAACGCTAAAATGGTTTTCTGTACACGGTTGCTGTTTTTAAGGAAGCTTAACCTCCCAGCAAATAAACTGCCCAACCACTGAACATGTTACAAATAAAATGAGTTTTGTAAATATACATGTACCTCTGGAAACCTTTAAACTCCAGCCCCCAGTGAGGACACTTTAGGGGGTGGAGGTATTCATAATATTTGGCCAAATAAACACCATTTATCGCCTGCATCTGAATTAGCCAGGGATATGTCATGCACTGCAGAAAAAGAAAATTTACTGACATTTTGCTCACGTAGAAGTTTAGTTGAGCGCAATTACAAATGTCAGCTCCCTTAGATTCAGTATCCCCATCTGCTCGAGTCAATTATGTTGGATTAAACGGCTTCTTGTGTTGTAATGAAAGTGAAAGAACTACTCCGTCAGCCTGGCCCTCCAGCACATCCAACACCTGAAACCACTGTGGAGACTCGACATATTGGCGCATAGGTAGAACATTTCTTGCACTGTGAGCGTTGCTCCACTTATGTTTGTCTACTCTCTGAACTGCACTAAAATTGGTCAAAGTGTGTGTCCTGGTGAGAATTTAGTGCTTCACATATGTCTGCTAATAGCAACGTGACAATATGGCTTTAAAACACTGAAAGAATCAAAGGACTTTTTACAACCACAATGGGGTTTCTGTACTTTACAGGAATTTTTGATATTTGAAGCCATTTGAGCAGTTTATTGTTAGCAGTTTATTAATGACTAAATAAAGGTTCTTCTCAGGAAGACTGCAGTGACTAAGAAAAATACCACAATCTTTCAAAAGATTTGGTGTGCAGTTCAGGACTATGATTTGTCACACAGTGTGTGGTAACACTACAGATGATTAATAACAAGTAATCTCATTCATAGTGACAGAATGTTATCTGACTGTATAAATGCAAAGCTGGTCATAGGAAAAACTGTTGGGGTCTACAGCTTTTATCACCCACTGCCAACACTGAAGGCAATTCAAGCTTCCCTTTGTGCCATCTTTGTTTGAAACTGTGTAGCTTAGTTTCAGTTGCTCCATATATTTGGTGCTCTCTGTATTATAATTTAATGATGAAGGCATTGACAAGTTAGGCACGTTCTTTTACACATTAGATCAGGGGTGGGCGACTTTTTTTCCACGGGCCACATGATCAGCAGGAGGAGCATATGGAACTACGACTAACCAACAGGCTAAACTCAAATCTGCCAAATATCAATTTAATTATTACCTATAAATATGGTTTTCGTTAGCTGCTAAAAGTAACTGCTGTAGCTAGAAAATAAAAAATCTTAATGAGTCATATTGAGTATTAAAACTTTATATTTAATAAACATTCACAAAAACATTTGTAAAAAAAAAACTCAGATGGTTTGCAGCATTTTTAAATGCCAGCATCAAGTTAACAACATAAAATAACTGTTTTTGTATTACTGTTAGTCTCGTAAAAAAAAAAAATCAAACCTTTTTTGGGTTTGAACAGATGAAGTCACGTTGTACAAATCTCTCACAAACTCTGCTTCAGTGAAGAGACTCTACTGCAGCAGGCAGAGGCGGTAATAAATGCCCTCTTGCCTTTTAAATAAAAGCACTGCAAAAGCATGTTTCAAAATAAAAGCATCAATTTTCAATTTGCATGCAGAAAGATTTCTATTTGATTTCTGATTTTCCTCTGACAGCTAACTGGCCAAATGTGACCCGCAGGCTGCAAGACGCTCATTTGTGCATTAGATCATTATTGTTTTTGTGATTCATCTCTGTGACAAAACGTCTTGCTCCCACTTTCGGTTCACATGCATTGCTTTAACACAGGATGATACTGGTCTGAACGCCTCCTTAAACAAAATAACAAACAATTACAGATTCACTCAGTGCTGTCACACAGTCTAAAGCAGTGAAGGTGATGACTGACTGTTTGATTGTCTCATACATCTTTAACCCCTCAGGCTTTCTGTTGCTACTTGCTCTTTCTGCTGAGACTGTTCAGCTCAATGTATTCTTCGCTGAGCTTGGCTGGTCCTTACATAATTTCCAATACTTGATTGACATTGACATGCATAGAACTACGATAGTCAGTGACGGTATATTAATCTGAGCTGATCAGCTTGCAATTTGTTGCCCTATTTCTGTAGTTTGCACATTGTTTTTTTGTGTTCATTTTGATTGATGGAGCCTGAGCAGTATCCAATCAATACATTCGTGCTCAGTGATACAATTTAATAAAGGAAAAATAGACAATGTGTAAAAACCATGCTTTCAAAACAACTTGAATGTCATTAATTAATTCTATAGACCAAGTCGGTTTACACAATGCTGGTAAGGTTGCAGCTGACTAAAAGATTAACAACATCTGTAAATGGAACAGAGTAAGACTTTAAGACCTTGATTCATTTGTCAGTCTTTCCATCTGTCTACCTGTCTCCTAAGCCTGAGGTGTGCTGTGGCATGCATGGAGCTGGAGGGCTGCCAACTCTGTCGCAGAACAAAGAAGTGATGCACTGCCCTCTGGGCTTTACCTGCCAGTCTGTACTCTGACTTGAATGAAAGCCTCCCTGCCAGGAAAGATTACATGTCTTCTTTAAAACCTTCCTCCATCTCTGCCAACTGCTACAAATAATAAAAAAAACCACTGAGCTGTGAGTTGGAAGCCATGGGAGTGGATAGAGGAGGGGTTCACTCATAATAAAATGCTTTGTAAGAAACACGGATTAAGAGTTATGCGTCATTCCCTGCGGAAACACGACCCCCCTCTGTCTTTAAATGACAGTTTAGATGGAGAATGTTACTTTATAGGGGTGACAAATTGCAGGTATCTGTTGTGGCTTTGGGTGAGAGTTTGAGGGCAGCCTGCCAGCTTGCCAGAGCTTTGAGTGACTGCTGCACCTGACCATGCACAATCTTTAGGACCAGCTGCTAAAACCAGCAGACAAATCAGTCTACCAATGAAGAGGATTCCATGCTCAGGGTGTCCCACCCACTTGGCAGTCTTACCCAATAATGACTGGAGAACATATCCCCAGCCATTCATTTCCTTCACCCCTCTAAGCTTTTTAAATGAGATGATGAATGATGTGGTATCTCCCAGCAGGATGACCACATACACAAGTGAGATTTATGCATTTACTGGACCCACACCACAGCCAGAAACCCAGATCGGTTTTGTAGTGCTGTTTGGTTTTCGTGTCTGACTGTGTGTCTGTTTCGAGAGAACAACAGGGGTTCCATTTGTGGGCCGAAGTTGTTTTAGATGTGTTGTGGAGACAGCTGTTATCATCTGGATCCAGTCAATGAGACAAATCCCTAACTTTGGGATCATTTTATGGCAAAAATATCTTACCTATGATGTTGTTCTTGTTGAAAGATCCCAGACTGTACAGCATGTGTGAGGCATTGGGCATATATTTGCAGCACAATGATGAGACTATATTCTCAGTTCATTCTGCCACAGTGTTACCAAGAAGTTGGTGGTAGAGCTCTTTACAGAGACTGGATAATGTCAGAAGGCACAGCGACACTGATTATTTTGTAAAACTCTCACAGATTTCCATTAAGGTGTAAAAGTGCTTCCAGGATAACAATAGTTCCATAGCTTCAGCTGATGTTACAGCATGTTAACTCACTTAACAGGGCAAGTTGTGAGTGGTTTACACTAGATCAGCTTTAACCCCATAGTTGATTATCATTATGAGTATGCTAATATTAGCATTCAGCTCAGGCTCTTTGCAAAGTAACACAATGGTGCCATAAGTACACAGCAGATGGGATAGTACTTTCTTTTCTTTTTTCTTTATGTATATTTCTCCATTGTATTTTTCACAAACATTTAAAGTGATAATTCATTTTTTTAAGCTTTGTTATGATTTTGAACACTTTAATTGCCTGCCTGTTGTAGACAGTTCTATAAATAGCCTCAGTTTGGAGAAAAAAAGTTTTGATGTGATTAGATTGATGAACTAATGGTTAATTCAAGTGGGGCTAATCCAAAGTGGACTGCTGCCATTTTAAAACAAATTCAATTTCCAGAGTTTTATAGTATTTCATATAAGTGTTACTTTATAAACCTTTACTCTGCTGTCAGGTTTGCATTACATGATTATTTTCATTGACTTTTGTGTTTTTTTTGCAACCAAAAACAGTAGCAGCAGCTAGCTGTGGCACTTCTATTCATTCCATGATATTTCTGCTAGAATAACCAATGCAAAATTGATGGCGATCTAAGTGTTTATAAAATAGCTTTTGCATGACCCTACCTTTTTAAGATTATAGCTTTTTTATGTGTTTATTGTAGTCTCTTGTATGGTACATTCAAGTTAAATTGCCTTATTTATAGTTTGACATAAGAAAACAATTCAGATCTTTGATCTTTAGGACAATTTTCCTCCAAGAGATACAAGAATGGTCTAAAAGATGGTAAAAAGGTTAAATTACAGAAAGACTACTTTTTAAATTTGCATAACAAAAGAAATTGTTTAAAATGGAAAACATTCAAATCCCCATAAGTTGGCATGTGAAACTGGTTTGTGACTTGCTACTGTAACCAGAGAATGTTTTTTTCTTTTCTGACCTCTCACTACTCTCGCACTGTCATGCATACATCATGTGTGAAAACCCAGTGTTTCCACTTGCTGAAAACATACACACACAGTAATAATGCATGCTGGTGATGGACTTGAGTGATGTCTTAATGAATAAATCAGAGATGTTCAGGCTGGCTTGCATGCTAATTGTCTGTGGGACTCTCCTCCTCCGTGCTCCACCCTGACTGGACCACCCACGCTGAGGAAAGTGTGCATTTATCTCCTTTCCAATAAAGTGTGTCATTATCTCTCTGCCTGTGATGTGCCACCACGCTACTAAAATATAATTGCTGCAACATTACTAAAATGAAAGGTGTTAAAATTTTCCATTCTCACAAATTCTGAACATGTGATGATGCATTATTGACCGATTTTTTTGTTTCCCAGAGCTAAGTTTAAGACATTTAGACTAGACCTCTTGTCAACCAGTTCTGGCTCTGCTGGTTCTGAAGGCATGAGGAGGATTTAGGGATGATTTGAAGTAGGTGGTGCTTGATGCTGGAAAAGCTGCTGTTGAGGATTTGCAGCCTTCCCTCCTCCTCTGAGCAAATTGTCTTTGGCCAAGGGGTCTCCCCTGTGCCAAGACCTGCTGAGAAGGTCCTGAGTTAAACCAACAACTGGGCTGCCTGATGAAAGGGATGAGCAGCAGGGGGGCACTTCGTGAACTCTGGGTCATCCCTCATCTCTGATGGCTCTATCCCCAGTTCCCCTTTCACTGATATGCATTCTACATCACCAAAGTAGAAACTTCACTGCAGGGTACTAATCTTCTTTCTAATACACTCAGAAAACCGAGCAGAACTTTTGTTACATGGCCTCTACTGTTGCACACATACACATTCTTGAAACGGCTGGTGTAAAGAGTTGAATGGCGATGGAAAAGAAAAAAAGTGTAATTTGACACAGAACAGAGACAAGAGAAAACTATAAAAAAAAACATCAAATGTAATCGTTTTAAAACACACTTTTATGTGTGTGTGAGCCAAATATGTGCATGCATGTGTAGTCTGATGCAACCAGGGCTGCAAGGTGTTTGAAAAGCTCAGAGTGAACCAATCAGCCTCCTTCATGATAGTCTTGTTTTTCAAGTTTTTCTTTGCTTGTCAAAAAACAAGACAGAAGTCATCTCCTGTCAGCTTCAGTGACCCTGAACTTAGGCCAACTGTGAAAATATGGGTGGAGTTGGGCAATGGGAGGGTTTCTATCTCACAGATACAGTATCACCTGCATACATACATCTTTTGCACATATTTCAGTGTGTGTGTGTGTGTGTGACAGAGAGAGGAAGACTAAGGGGCTGTTGGATGAAACAAAGATCTAACTAGGTTGGTCAAACAAAGTTATGACATTCATCGTCCCCATGTTGCAATGATTGAAACAGTGGGAGTGAAAAGAAAACTCAAAGAAATGTAAAGTGACCACCCAAGGTTGAGAATATAGCTGCGGGGAACAGAACGGCGGGTGATTAAGAGTGATCTTGGCTCATGACATGTCCCTGCAGCAGGCTGGAGGACTTCCTGACGATAAGACAAAGCATTCCTGCAAACCCACAATAAAAGAAATAAATCACCTCAAAGCAGTTTTTTTTAGCTACATGTTCATTTTCTGAGCTCACATTTGCACATTTGTTCAAGCTCATGATTCCAATGAAAGCAGCAGAAACAAACAGTGCTATGCACCAGGACATATTATTTGTTTTCATTCAAGCACACCACATTCTGCACTGCTCCACAGGATGTGAGGCGTGACAGAATATACATATGATTTTATTTCCCTGATCACAGCCTCTGTGTCTCCCCCACCCCCCAATCTTGTTTTTTTGCATATGGAGCCCATCAAACGAGTTGTTAATGCTGGGATTGCTCAGCTGGAAAGTTATTTTTGAACACTATAGACAACTGAAGAAACAGAATGTAATAAAACACCAGCCAGAGCCACAGCTTTGAGCTTCAGAGCTTTTCCCCTCCACAAAGAAGTCAATCCTTAAAAAGCTTTTGCATGTCGAGCGGAGCACAGTAAAGCTCCTTAGAACAGGTCTGCATCACTTCTGCTCAGATAAGGATCAGGTGGAGTGATTGTACTGTGAGCTTTTCAGCATTAGCATGCAGACGACCCGCTGGCACTCGAGTCCACCAATAAGCACCCATGCCAAAGTGCCTAAGTTTACCTCCAGACATGTTTTAACACTGAAAACTCTCCACGCCTGCACCATGGTGGTCCAGATCCAGCGTCTGCAGATATGTAATGACCAACTATTGAATCGTCTTTAAACAAAAGTATTTCTATACAGTTTCGTTTGCAGCTGCCTCATTAAACCTTTAGGAAAGTTTTTTGAATGAGCGCATGGTCAGTGTAGGGTATTATCATGTTGCGGAGAGTAAGACACAAAGCGTGAGTACAGCTACACCTCCTGTAAACCCCCACCATACTGAATGACTGGCTGCTCTGTTTCAGTTTTGGCTCCACTTTGAGCAGCTTTGGATGTTGTGTGTAACTGATGAGCTGAACAGGATGAGCGTGACCCGCTCTAAAAACAGAGTTCACCAACCCGCAGCAGGTATGGTATACACTATGAACTGAATGTGAAGAACTGAACACACACACACACACACACACACACACACACACACACACACACACACACACACACACACACACACACACACACACACACACACACACGACAGTAAAATTACCCTTCTGATTTATGAGAAAGGTGTGTTAAGAATTCACACATCAGTGTGGCAGATGAGTTACTGATCCACTGCTCATGTCACATACTGCAGTCAGCAATCAAACCGTGACTCTGTAGGAGCTCAGACTCATTTAAACAAATGGGTCATTCACATGTTTTTAACTGTTTACTCTGGTTCAGGATTTTCTCACAAGACTGAAAATATGATACTTAAAAGTTTAAGAACCTTAAATATTTTTTAATAAATGTGACATTTAGGGTTATCCACAGCTAACAAAAAAAATGGATTGTTTATCAATCCATGACTGGTCAAAAAATCAGGTCTCACTAATTGGTTTGCTACAAATGTGCTTAAATGAAAGATATTTAAGACCAACCAACACAGTATGTTATTTAGGTCATGAGAAATAATTGAAGGCATCTTTCACTGATGTCAGTTTTTCGTATTTGGCTGCATCAGACCCTGAACAACTAGCTTTTATAGACAGAACAGGATCAGATAATGATAACAACACACCAATTGTTCTACTAAAAAAAAAAAGAAAAAAAGAAAAGTTAATATTCATAGTTTTGAGTAAAGTCAATGTTTAGTTTTTATCCTGTAAATGTTTTGTTGATGGACATAACAGTCAGAAGCCTTACAGTTTATGTAAAGAACATCCCAGAATGAGTTGGAAACAGATGGAAAAGTCTTGGTGCAACTGTGGCTATGTAAAAAAACCCCAACACTTTTGGTGAACAGAAAATCAAAATGCAATTTTTTGTTTGTTTTTTATTTGTAAGTAAACAGTTTCTATAAACATATTCCATAGCAGCCCTCAGTAGCAGTCATTATTTGTTAGAATTGTGTTTTAGACGGCGATCCATAATGAACAGAGTTCTGTTTCTTGCCATGTAAAAAATTAAACTAGCAATCTTTGAAGGAATGCATATTGCCTCTCATCTTGCATTTCAAAGTTTTCGACAAAAATCTTTATCTGTTATAGCTCAAGGTATGTGTTGGGGATGATGTTTAGCTACTACACACCCGAATTTAGCTCAATTTCTATCAAAAGGACTGAGCTACAGCCATTTTTGTGTTTGCCCAAAAGTTAAACAGTTGTAGATACATCCAGTGAAAATCGTTTGTGAGATCCATTAAAATTTGTCCAATGGTTCATGAGATATCGTGGTACCAGAGAGACACTCAAACACACACAGACATAAGCAATTACATGGTTGTCGGTTACCATGAAAGATGGGCGATAAAGATTTTATCTGATGTATGTTAACCTGTTTGACAATGCCCATTTCTTTTGTTCATGGATGAAAACTGAATAAGAACTCAGCCATGTGTTGCAACAAATGGGATTTCTGTTACTAAAATAATTGTAGACTCATTGTTGTCCTAATTATATATTTATTCTGCTGCATAGTCAAGTCATTTAGATACTCACACTGATGCATGCTCATAGAATATTTTCTGAGCACAGACATATCCATGCTGTATTTGCTCTAATGCATGTGTAAAGTTCATTCTTATTGTTTTATTTAAATACAAAGAAAAGGGATATGTTATTGTGGTGAAGTCAAGCAGAGAGCTAAAATGCATTGTGTGCTCAGCAGTGTTTAGTTTTTGAGCTCTGAAATGTTTTTCAGTCAGTTCCTGATTGGTTGTGTGTTTTGCCAGTTTAAACACATTACTGTTAGTCAGCTGCACACTGGAGTTCCCTTGAGGTCCTCTGCAGGTTTATGCTAAAGTATTATGTGTACAAAAAGACGCTGACATCATAATGATACAATCTCTCCCAGGGTAAACTGCATTCACTCGTCGCTTTAATTCTGCACCTCTGATCGTCTGACAGTGGTAGCACCTTTTCTGCTTTCCTGGACAGTAAAGACCAAAGAATTTTGCCTCGAGGCAGCCAAATCATTTCTTCTGTTTTGTTTTCTCTCCGTGTCTTTAAACACGCATTTTATTGGTTGGTGTTTGACTCACGACGCCTGCACTCATTCATGCTCATTCACAACAACTTGATAGTGTGCATGTATCACCCGTTTGGATGACTGACGGCTCCTTGCAGCAAGGGTGTCATTAATCAGAACAAAGCTGTGCTGTGGCTCTGACAGCTGTGATAGATTGGAGAGGTTGCTCAAACTGACGGGGTTTGTCAGTTCAAAGTTATGACTGTCATTTGGAACAAATGAAAGAGACAGTGACAGTGCACTGTACCTGTGTGATGGATAACATTACTGATAACGGCTGTTTGTCGTCTGACGTGGAATGTGTCTGAGGCACAGTGGTTATTTGCGTGCCTTATTTGTCTTGTCTCTAGACTTTTCAGAAATGTCAAGTGGAAACAAAAAGCTCAAGCATTCCTCTATTATTTCTGTACAATAGCTTTGCTCCTTGCCTTTGGTTTTCCAATCTGTGTAATGCAACTCGGCAAAAAGCTTCAGACTCATTTGTTAAAGTTATTTTGGTTGTGCAGAGAATAAATTAGCATCATATATAAAAATAACAAATGGGTATTAACTATCAACACAACTCTATCAACACCTATAAAGTAAAAAAAAAAAATTACTTCAAGTAGTTATTATTCAATAATTATATTTTGTTTACTCATAAATTTATTTAGCCTTCCTTTGCTTTATGACAGTTTCATGACAAGCTCTTGCGGGCGTTGTTTGCTGTGGAGGGTTGGGTTCCAGTGAAGCACACTGTGGTTCTCTGCCAAAGTTAACAAAGAAGTGATCTACAGTATCATACCATCTGTTTTCTCTGATCTGTGACTCAATGCTTTTGGTCAGCAGCCAGCAGCCAGCAGCTTATCTGCTTTCTCTTTTGCCTGCTTGACTGATAATGGTCAAGGTTTCAAAAATTCCTCTGGTCACAACAATCCCACAGTATGACAAATTCAAAAACCATGGTGGTGTAGTGTACAATATTGTGTCCTTTCAACGAGTGTTTTGCATTTAACTCTGCTCTATGAAGTCCTTTTGGTGGGGTTTTCATGTGCTGCAGGTGCTTTTGGTTTTCATCCACAGAACAAAGACGTACAGATGTGTCAATCCTAGTAGTTTGTGTATTTACAAAATATGTAAGAGCACATAGTAGTCAGCCTCTTTATGTTTGCTCTAAGCTGGACAGGAGCCATCATACCAAAAGTCATTTGGGATAGCTGATAGTTCCCTACCATGAGCAGAATGATGTGAGTGCAGAAAATGGAAAGATACTTTAGATAACCAAAGACAAATACTGTATGCATACCAGCTGCTACTTAGGGGTGGCAATGGCTCAGAAGGTAGGTCCTGAGCCAGTGTGTTGTTGGTTTGAATCCCCTGCTTTGTCTCAGCTGTTATCTCCTTGGGCAAGACACTTCACCTGCCTTGCCCACTGGTGGTGGTCAGAGGGCTTGGTGGCGCCGGTGAAATGGCAGCCTCACTTCTGTCAGTCTACCACAGGGCAGCTGTGGCTACAGTGTAGCTTACCACTATCAGTGGATGAATGGGTGAATGACTGATTGCAGTTTAAAGCACTTTGGAGTCCTCGGACTAGATAAAGCACTATACAAGTCCAGGCCATTTACCATTTATAGCTCTCAAAAATGTTTATAGATAGAGTTTAAAACTAAAAGTGTACCCCACATGTAATAATTCTTGATGCCATCTACAGAGTTGCTTTACCAACATCTCCACCAATACCTCCAGGAAACAACAGCTACAGGTGATTTCTTCCTTTCATGCAGATGAGCAACAGCTCTACTCCAAATATGTATTGCTTTGACTATACAGGGATTGTATAGCCCTTGGAGGTCACCCTGGTACCCCATACTCCCGCAGCATCCACACAGAATGCGTTGGGGAACAAAGTTGTAAGCCTTCTCCTGATCTATAAAACACATGCAGACTGAATAGTCAAACACCCATGACCCCCTAAGTATGTCTAAAAGGGTAAAGATCTGGTCCACTGTTCCAAGACAAAACACAGAAATCAGTCGGAGCCTCCCTTCCAAAGCTCTGGGAAAAACTGTCCTGGGGAGGCTGAGAAGTGAGATCCCTTGCTAACTGGAACACACTCTCTGGTCCATCTTTAAAAAGGTGAGAACCACTACACTTGCTTGCTACTCCACAGAAGTTGTACCAGTTCTCTATGTGACACTGAAGGGAAGTGCCAACCTTGACAGCCTCAGAATGTCCAAAGACTTCAGCAAATCAGGTTAAATCTCATCCACTTCTGGCACGCTGCTGCCAAGCAGTTTTTTTAATCTAATTTGGAGACCCTTTCACTGTCCAACAATATTCTCAGTCCATGTCAGCAGTCCCCCACCCAAGACAAGCATAGCTTTTTGTTTAATATATGCTGGAGGTGTTGAACATTTTGCCAAAATGTCCTTTGGACCAACCAAAAGTCTTTTGTTATGACCTCTCCAAATTCTTCCCTCACCAAAGTTTTTGCTTCTGCAACCACAGACGCTGCACTCCTTTTGACCACCTTGTACCTGTGAGCTGCTTCTTCAGCTACCACCAGACACCAGGCAATGATCAGTTAACACAGATCTGATCATAGTACTACAAAATTCATCATCAACATTTGGCCTGACATGGCCTGGTACCAAATACACTTATGGACCACCCTATCCTTCAACATGGTGTTTGTTATGGACATCATGAAGTCCAACAACAAAACACTGCTCAGGTTCAGAAAATAAATTTCTATTTTGGTTAATTATACAACATCAATTAACAACAAACGTTATCTCTGGGCACAACAAAATAAAACAACAGGTCTGAATCAAAGCAAAATATATGCAATCTAATAAGTTCAAAACAGCTCCAAAATCCAATCCAATCCCAGTAAATACAGACAATTTGATCCAGTTATAATACATTTGAATCAGATTTAGAATATTATAAAATCCTAGTTTATAAAAAGTTGTCTATTTGAAGAAAAAAACAAAAAAACAGCAGAATGCATTGCCTCATCATTTTGATGCAACCCCCATCCTGAGCAAACATTTAGTGGAGGATTACAGTGGAAAGGAACGACTCCTTTTTAACAGGAAGAAACACTCTGCAGAACCAGAACATGGATGAATAATGAATCAGTTATTTGAGCAATTTTATGCATGAAATAATACTTTTATAGTTCGAACACCCTGATTTTACTTTTCTAGTCATTAGCACCAGCTGTTAGTTGTTTGGAGCTCATCTAAATGGATAAAAAATATCAAATACCATGAACATTTTAAAAGTTTTTGTATCAGTACAAATCTATAAGCCATTGTGTTGTTATTTAGGCATCTAAAACCTTTGCTGGATCAATTTATGAAGCTCCTAAGCTCCATGTCTTTTGCTTTTTATTACCTGAAACAGAATGTGCATACTAACACAACACTTGAGTATGAGACAGCATTGTTGAATGTCTGAACCCTTGTCAATGAGTACAGTGCCTTCTTTAGCACAAGTGCAACCTTTGATTTTAAATGTCTGATTTATAGTAACTGTTCTGTCTTGATGATGGAGAGTATTGTCTTAGTGGTAAAACTCAGCTCAGATGTAACAGCTACTTTACAGAATCAGATCAAATGGTGTATTTAACTCTTTTGAAGTACATTTTTGAATAGCCAGTTAGACTGCAGTCTTTTTTTCTATCAAAAACAGGCTACAGGCCAATGTTAAGGCCAAGGCTCAGATGACAGCGCATATGCTGCAGCCATGTCTGCTTTGTTCTGCCCGCTCTACTACCAATCCTTCACACCATTGGCTGTCAATGACTGGGTCAGTGGCTGACCTCGCTGCTAAGCCACAACTTTTATTAATGGACATGCTAGATGAAAAGACTCAGTCAGGGTAGAAATGCACGCTTCAGAGGAAAACTCAGCTGAAATTCAGGAAACTATCAAAGATGGCGGTAAAGATAATTAATGATTTCTCTTTTTCTGTGGTGGAAACAAAAAGCCCCTGCCCTCTTGTCGCTACAGCTGACCAACATTAGTAATAAATTCCTCATGGTTTGACAACATGTGGGGCAGACTTTCTGGGCCTGCTAAGGCTCAGCTCTATATAGTCCCTCATTGTCCCATAGGTTTTACATTACAGTCGGGATTGTGTAAGTCCCAGAGAGATCAGGATCCCACCTAAACGCTCTCGTTTTTTCCCTCTAATACTCACACACACTCAGACACACACTTTTACTCCACTTTAGGATTTACTCCCACACATGCTGCTCTGTTGTAAAAGCGGGTGTACAAATCCAGACTGTTAGAAGAAGAAATACTAGCTGTTGCTGAATTAGCTCTATGATTGTGTTTGCATCATGATGACTAGTCAGAGCATGTTTTCTTCCATTGTTGGCCCCATTGCAGCTTAGACTCAGCTTGGATGTGAAGATATGTATTACAGAAGGTTAGTTTATTAAGTCACAAATTAGCTTATCTGTATTCTTTTCCTAATTATATGTTTAAATTGCATGTACTTTACCCTATTGCTTTACTACTATTAATTTTTTTGTGTAAAAATTGTCAATCCAAGGTGGTCATGTGTATGAATATGTAGTGGGTATAGTGATAATCATTTTTAGGTTTAGTTTGACAATCCTGATGAACTTGTATCAAATTAGTCAGTTCTTTTAATTCAATGGATGTAATGAGTTCATGAGTTTTGATTTTGGTTTTTGCTTTGTCTTGTGTTTAGGGATGTTTTGGTATTTGTCTTCTGGATTTTGGTTTTGTTCTTGTCTTTGTTTTTCATTACCCACTTGCCCTCAGTCTGCTCCTGCTTTCCCCATCTCCACCTGTCTTCAATCCTCGTTACTCACCTGTGCCCACTTCTCCTGATTTCCCTTTGCTTTAAAACCTGGTCTTCTTCTCCACCTCCCCGCCGGTTCATTGTTCATTATCGCAGGTATGTCCATGCATTGATGTTTTTGTCCACGGTTCCTCCTTGCCTTGCCTTGCTTCGTCTCGCCTCACCTCACGCTGCCGTTTGTAGATTTTTGTTATAGTTTGTGTTGCTGCCACATCAGCCCTTTGCTTTCTAGTTTTGTTATTTAAATAAATCAGTTTTTATTTTTCAGATGAGTCTGCATATTGGCTTTGCCACGCTCTCACCACGTTCTGACAATGGAAGATTCCATTGGAAGAAAGATGTCTGAGATGATTTGGCTGTTTTTACAGAATCTGATTGTTATCAAAGTTGAATTACTTTATAATACCGGATGTTAGGAGATCATTTTTCTGCCTTGATTGGGTGTGTTCTTATTCCCAGATAAATTGGTTTTTGTTCAGAAAGGTATCTCTTTTCATCTAATTTTATCATTTATCTCAGTAAGATTCTCAGGCCACATTAACCCAACTTAACACACTGTGTACATGTGCTTTCATTAGAACAAATTTTGCATGCTGAGCTATAATTTGCATATATTTAAAAATCACCACAATCAAATCACAATCATTACCAAAATAAAGACAAATTAGTAATTTATTTGGTCTTCTTTATTCACTACAAGTAGAAATGCAAAAGTTAAGACCTGTAATATTGTTCTACCAATTAACGCTGTACACCTGTGAAAATCCACCCACTCAGCTCTTATTGTGTAGAATTTCTGGGTCTATTTCCTAATTTTGTGGTCCAATTACAGACTTACCTTCTGTTTCTTTTTAATAGTTTAAGGAGAACCTGCCTTTATAACTCCTTTACTGGACTTTTGCACTGTAAATAAGATACAGTATCAGTTCTATATTTAGAACTAATGGAGATATTATTTATTATGGGAATTAACTGGTGTTCATTATTGTTTAGTGGTTACTATATACAGCCCAAAGTGCAAACCCGAGAACTGTAATTCATGCAGACTGTTCAACAATTTGTATTGACTAATTAGGCTATATTCATCTAAAAAGCACACATTCCTCCCTTGTTTCAAATTAAAATGTTGTTTTGACAAAAAATGTTTTCCTTTTAAGAAGATGTCTGTAAAATGAAATTCTCAAACCAATAAATTAATTTTATATCATTTTGTTTACAAAAATTGCTTAGACAAAGCAAACAAAAAACAAGAGGTCAATTTAATAACTTATTTGGACTTCTGTAACAAATAGAAAGTGGCTGAAAATTGTGTTTAACTTTTTTCTCCTTTCAGAAGTTTTTTTTCTGCTTATAAATTGTTTCTGAGTCAAATATGATGGGAGGCCATGCCAAGTTTCATACTAACACAATTTATTCTTCAAATACTATTTTGATTTATAAGTTTGTAAAGTGTAAAAAATATTATTTCACAGACTTACCTGCCTCTGGCCAGATGCTGATTTATATCTGTATGATTTTTATATGATAACAAGTATGTACTTGGCATATTTGGTTTTGAGAATTAGCCTAGATTTCTTTTTCTGTGGTTGTTGTGCTGATGGGGATATTGGGGTTTTACTGATGATGGCATTTTATTTTGCACTTGGATGCTTTTAACTCAAGGTGCAGAAACTCAGAGTTGATTGAACTCAATGTAATCAGCAGTTCTGGAGCTGGAGCTTTCCTGCTCCAGAACTACAGACTCTGACAGTAGTTTAATCAAACCTTAATCTATTTCTGAACCTCACCAAAAAGTTTGAGTGCTCAAAGCTAATCAGCAGTGATGGTATCTTAATCGAATTGAACAGCCAATGAGAATTAAATGACTAAATAATCAAAAACAAAACTTAAGAACCCAAACGGATTTGAGGAGTGATGTTTAACTATTGTATTTTAGTTTCCTCCCGCAGTTCAAAAACATGCATCTGAGGTCAAATGAAGATTCTAAATCCACCTCAGTCGAGAATGTGAGTGTGTATTGGGTGTCTGTTTGTTTCTCTGTGTGGCCCTGTGTGTCCTGCCTTTCACCAATTGACTGCTGGAGCTATGCACCAGCTCCCATGGCCCTGAACAGGATTATGTGGGTACAAAAAATGGATGAGAGCAAAGATGTCCACAGCAACAATAGCCTGAGGTGTAAATGTGAACTAAAACTAAAGTGACAAAAGTCAAGAATGTATTGAACAAACACAATGAACTACAAACCAACAATATACATTTTGTTGTTGGTAGTTGGCATTCACTTTGCATGCCAACACAGGGTTTGTTGTCTGCATCAGGACTTTGTTTTTATTAAGTTACATCAATTTACCGACTTTTGCTTTTGCTTTATTAAAATCCCAAATATATTTTATAGTTTCTGTAATACTGTGGGTTGCATAAAAGGCAGATGTGTGGTAATTACTACACTTCCACTGTGAAATAGGCAGTTTGAGACCAGGTTTATATAACTTCAGTGTAAGCGTAATGAATTCACACAATGTAATTCACAAGCAAGAGTTTAAAGTGAACATAACATGGCACTTTACACAACAGGACAGACCAGTACAGCTCGGCTTTTATGTAATTATTCACAGAAAGTGGCCTCAAAATTGATCCACAGTGGAATCCCATGTTGGTCCCACAACATGAAGTGTGAACATTGGACACAACGTGTTCTTAAAGTACAAATAAGCAAAATGTTATAAGAACATATTTAGATAAATTTATGACTTTTATGAAAGTATTTAAAAAACCTATTCATTCCCATCGGAAACATCATCATACTGACTTCAGGAATATAGAGTATGTTTGGCTGTGCACATCAGCAATCAAATAACAATTCAGACTTTTTAAGAGATCAACATACAAGATAATTAATGCAGGATGGCTTTATAAAATAAGATATTTAACATAATATTATTTTTGTTTAACATTTGACTACTTTTGTCCAAAAAATGATCAAAAAATCTATATAAAAAAACCCACAAGTAGCTATCAGTCATATTTTTTTAACCTAGTATATTTAAATATTTCATCCCATCATGTTTATCATTTATTTTATAAAGTCATCCATCTTTTTGGTATTTTGATATTTTTGAGCTCATATTATTATTATTATTATTGTGTGAACTTCTTGAGTTGTAACTTTTTAATGTTAAAAGTAGAAATGAACTATTTATGGGTTGTTCCATGATTAAGTGTAAGTTAAAGAGGTTTATTTATAGGCTTGCCTTCATGCCTGTGCAACGCACATCGGTTTAGCAAAAGAACTGCTTTCAGGTTTGAATTGATTGATTGCCGAGAAGAGCTTCTGCTATTTCATTACAAACAGCTCTAAATCAAACTTGTCACAAATTTCCGGATTTAACGAGGCATCTGGTTCTTAAGGAGACAAAAATCTACTATGCGCCACCATTGCTGAGGGTTATTTTTCAAATCTGCGATAAGGATCTGAGAAGGATTCCCGAGCTGCCCACAAACTACCAAGTGATGTGTGTATTTGTTTTAATACATTTTACCTCAGCTGGGAGAAACATCTACAATAACTGCACATTTTAGTTCAGACACTGTTTTGATATTTTTACTCCATCTTTTGAAAAGATTAGTTTCCCCAAATGTTTTTACAAGGTAAAGAAATTTGGCTTTTTAAAAACCTGTTTCAGCAGGTACCGTGGATCTGAATGGTTATAAATGACCAATATGCTTCTTGTCATGAGTTCACAGAGGGTCAGGCAAGACTCCTATGGTGGATTTACAAACCAGCTGGGGATGTCTGCTCAGTTATATTAAAAGATTAACTCTTAAAATTTCACTAATAAAAACCTTTACGTTTTGGGTACAGAGAACCATATACCTACATTAAAACAGATGGTTAAGAACATGTCAGGAAATACTCAAAGCTATGTAACATTTAACCAGAACCTAACCAGATAAAATACAACACAGACTGATGATGACAGATATTATTGTACCCTGCTATTATGACAAATTATCAAAGCTTAAAAGTAGTTGTAGACTTGTCAAAAAATCTGTGCTGCAAATGTGATAAAGTACACTGATATTTATATGTACATGCTTTAAAATGATTCATCATAACAATGTTTTAATGGCATGTATGGAGAGAAATTATTCTCAAAATAATCACCAATTCAATTACATAATTTACAAATGTGGACAACAACTTTAGATAATTATAAATGTGTATTGGGTTCCACACACAAATACCAAACAATCTGAGGACATGAAAAACTCAACGAACGCCACCATTAAACAGTGAACAAATATTGATTTTACATACAAATTTTTAGCATCACCTCTCGATTTGTGACAGTTTTCACATTTGGAAAGGTCCCTGTTCCTACAAATTGTTAAATATGCGTGAAGAAATGGTGTCACATGCACAGATTGGGTTACACAAACCAGAATTTTGGGTCTTTATCGCATTATCCCTCCATTCCTCACAAAGTCACAAATACACTCTGTGTTCAAGGGCTGGTGGAAAGCTGCTTCCCATGAAATGCTGTGCAAGTCACATGTTATTTCCTTTGGATGACAATACACATTACATACCCAGATGTACATATAAATTGTTGTATACATTTGTAAAATATGTTGTACACATTTGTGATTATTAGGAGATTTTTTTTTTTTAATTCATAGACTTCTTAACAAGTAGCAAATGTGAAAACAGAAAGAAAAAAAAAAACTTCATGTTATCATTATATAAACATTTTTCTTGAGAAAATTAACAGTAGGGTTTATATTCATCAAGTTGGGTCAGTATTTCAGAGCAGAAAGTTGCCTGCGTGCCCACCTGGAGCCCATCACTGATGCTGCTGCTGCCCTGGCAGCTGTAGCACTGCACTCTGGGATACCGGACACCCTGAGATGACGACTCTGATGAATCTGTCTGCTCCTTGCCCTGTGGCCCCCGTCAGATCCATCCTAGAGGGAAACAAGTGTGTGTGACTGACCCAGACCCAACACACTCCTAACTTACGCTCACACACAGATTACGACACACACTTCTTGTGGCCTCTGCTGCATGCCACATCATTAATACCAATTGGCCTTTCTTTATGGCTGCAAATATTTTTCACATGCTCCGAAATCACCTTGGCTCTCCGTGGGCACAACAAAGGCGCACATCGCTTTGTACTCAGGAGTGAAAAAGTGATCGTTGTTAACTTGATTTGTGAGAGTTGTTTGTGTGTGTGTGGGAGAGTGGATAAGAAGTCTGATCGCCTTCTGCAACGTTTGAGGGTTCCTTTATTGTGTCTACAACGCAGCCAGCAGGGGAGTCTGTTAAATGCCACTCACACACACACACACACACACACACACACAGGCTCATTGTCAAAATAGGGAAGAGCACGGAGGTGTTTATTCTTGACATATCAATAAACAAAACTGAGGAACACATCTCACAGTGAGCCCATTGAAGAGTTAGACTCAAAAAGAGTGGAGCTAGTATGAATCCAAAAAAGATTCTGCAGATTTAGACTCCCGACATTGATTTATAAGATAAGAAGAAGCAGATTACTCATAAAACTTTCCTTTTATCTTGCAGTTAACAAGACGTTACTGCTTTACCCTGAGCTACAGTCAGACACTTCAAGAAAGAAAATCTTAATTGCAGGAGTTTTTTTTTGCAGAGCAACAACAGGGTAGTTATATCTAGTTGACTCTTGTTCCTGTTTAGCATGTGTGTAACTGTGTTTACAAGTGTTTTATAACCCAGCAGCCTCTTCCTCCCAGCCCCACCCTGAGCTCCTGGAAAAGCCTTCTGGTCCTGTGCTGTTTCCAGCCAGACGGTTTCTCAGTAAAGCGGGAAGCCCCGATGCCACGGCAGTGTTTATGTTTCACTCACCATATTAGATATGGCTTCACTCTGCCTGATGCTGGTATCAGCTGTGTGTAAGTGTGTGTGCTTTTGTCTGCGTCCGAACAGAACACAAAAGCCTTTTCCACCATCCATGTCCCACTTCTCATGCCGCACCTCTGCCAAAACACACACCGCTTTGGAGATTTTATCAGGCGAGACATTTCATGCCAGAACCCTGAACTCATGCACTCTCCAAACATCACATGCGTATTTATTTCAATGTCTGGCAAAATCACATATCCAAGACCATCTTTTGATGTTTATCACATTCGCTGCATTCACACAGTCAATTGCACTGATATAAATATATACAAACAAAGTGAATATGAGGAAACAAAAATACGAAACACAATTTTTGCATTGACTTTGTCGTAAATGATGGTACAACAAACCCAATTTCTTCATCTCGAAGGTCATTCAGTGGAAATCTAGGTGGGTGTGGCACTGAAAACAAATGGCCAAAGAAAGAGTTTGATAATGTGAGGTGAATCTTGCTACAGCTGGGGAAAGCTTGAAAATGAAGGCAGGTTATGGGGTTAAGTCTGGACTAAAGTTCACAGCAGGAGGCCTGATGGGTGAGTTTAAGATGTGGTCAGGGGATGAGACGGGTCTGTGGCAAGCAGAGGATGTTCCAGCGTTGTTTCTTTTTTGTAATGACAGGGTGCCGGGCAGCTGGATCATGTTTTCCAGTGCGATCGGGAAGCGTAGCGGCTCATGGGCTGCTTCGTCTGTGGGCCCTGTGTTCATTAGTGGAGGAGCACTGCAGCACTGGGGGTGATTCACAAGAATATCAAGTTAAAAAGAAACGTCTGGCCACAGAGGGATTTTCCTGCTGGTCGAGGACTCGTGTGTGTGTGTGTGTGTGTGTGTGTAAGGGGTGTGTAACTGTGGGTGGTTGTTGAAGAGCAGAAGATGGGATCAATAGCTATAAATGAGTAAACTTCCCCTCATCCAAAGAGATGTTTAAGACTAATCCTCATTGAAACTTTCCTCTTTGCTCTTGATGTCTTGATGTCCATTACACAAAAAAAATGGTGTTAGCTTCTAATTCAGTGATGTTTTTCACATTGTAATAAGCTCATCTTGTGATTATTTGGAGACCTAGGGGCCTGGGCTTGTGTGTGTTTGTCAGTGTTTTTCCCCTGACGCTGCACTGCGCCACTGCTGGTCCAGGCATGGTGCCAGTCGATCAGATTTCACTCTCCTTCTGTTTGCTTCTCTGACTGGCTTGGCAGAAACCAATAAACACCACACTCCTAACCTTATACCTCCTTCTTTGTCAAAAAAAAAAAAAAATCTCCCTCTAAAAGGAAAAACACACACAAAAAAAAAAAAGAGAGGGAAAAGATTCCTGCTTTGCCAAAATACACAAGGCAACATGGATACACGTTTTTCCCTGTCAGTTTCTTTTTCTTTTTCGTTAAAATTCCATGCATATTTCAAAGTATGCATCATTCAAGTTAATAATTCCCACTCAAACGCGAGGCAGAGTGTTACTGAACTTTTGTGATGCCACGGAGCCTCAGTGTGCCATTAGTCTTTGCTGAGACCACAGAGTGACTTTGGGGTGGTCGTTAGGGGTTTGAGCCGGGCCACCTTCCGCTGAATGTTTGAATGCACTCATATCTGGACTGAACTCGTGCCCTGTTCCTCCTCTCACCCGCCCCCACGCCTTTTGTTTCATGTGGTTTGTAGCTAAGGTGATGCACATGTGGCTTGTATTGCTCTGCTCACAATTTGACCCCAATCAAACTCATATTGAAAATCAAACTTGGTTTAGTTGTGAGTAAAATGAATTGAGGAAAAAATAACTTCCCTGATGACACCGATGACATGTGAATGTTACTTACTGAAACACAGTCTATGGTTGATCGGAAAGATCTAGAGTACCGTCTGAAACAGCCCAAATGGTCAGTACCTTGGAGTTTGTGTTTTACAAGAAATAAAAAATGGATGCTCTGTTTCAGCATCCAACAAACAGAAAAACCGCATCCCAGGCCAGTTTGTGCAAAACTGGCCTGGGATGCGGTCAGCCATTGCCAGTTTTTATGATAAATCTTTACAAAATGCGTTCCAGAGAAAGTAACCAAATGCATTTATACACTTTAGTAAAATGTTGCAGTTTTTTGTCACTTTTTTCTGTTTTACAAATATTTTCTAGACCTACTTCTGTGTTTGTTTATTTATCTCTTACTTTTTTCTGTTTCAAATGATCAACAGATCATCATCAAATACTACTTTGATCTTTTCCTTTTGTGAAAGATCAAAGTGTTTTTCCTATTATTGATTGCAGTTTGCACAAAAAAAAAGAAGAAAGGAAAGTTCACATTTCATTTGATCTTTAAACACACGTGAAACACACAAACGGATGTTTTGGCTCCAGCAGATTAGTTTATCTTTCTAGAAAACGTCTCAAAACACAATTTGACAGTATTCCAGCATCTATAGTTGTTCGGAAAAAAAGGTTTGCAATTTGTTCTCCGCGGATGTTTTTCCTTATTGTGTCAAAATTCTCAGGGCTCAATTTTTCACCTCTGCATGTAAACGGCACGCAGCCTTTAAATCTGTTAAGCCGTGGAATGGTTCTCTTTTTTTTTATCAGTCTGTCTCCACTGACAGTGCACCACCATGCCTCCATCGTCGCATATTTTCTTAAGACGTCAGTGTTTTGGGAACACACAGCCAGGGTCTTGGAAAAGTGTGCGCTTGTGCTGCACTTTGCCAGTGTAGCAGTGTGATGTATGTGCGAGGATGCAGTGTCACTCCTCCACTACACACACACACACCCTTGCTATGCACAGCTAGTCTAAACAAAATGAAACCCTACAACACCAGTTTGACTAGTTGCGCTTTACGATGTCCAACACAAAGAGCCTGTCATGTAGACAGCGCAGAGGAACGTACCGCTGCTTTATTTGACAACATGCAAACTATGTTTATCTTACTCCCATGCAGTTATGTCTGGCATTTGCACAAGCTTTCTGCACAAGCCATTGAGACAAAAATGACACGAAAAAACCTGCAACCTTTTGGTAATTTGGTAACAACTATTTATGTTTATCTATGACATAATTTATAAAGTGTTGCTTGATCAGTCTTTTATTGACTAAACAATTATCATTAATGAATTTTCTGGGGATTATTTATAGGTCACAGTAGCGTAACCATGACTCTGTACTTCACTGAGAGTTGTTCACTTCATATCAGTGTTCCCTCTTCTCCTCCAAAAGCCCCATAAATCACTTTCTTGTAAACAGCAGTGACACACAGCCCGATGTGTTCTTCGATATATATTTAGGAGACCACAAAGGCCTGAAATCTGAGCCCGCTCGTGTTTAGGAGACAAACTGTAGAGAGACTGCATGTGTTTTGGGTGCAGCCCTGCTGAGAAGTGTAGTTTTAAGAACATGAAGCACACGCATGGCATTGAACAAATTGGTTCTTTTATTGTTACAAATTACGTTACCGTACATAAGCGGGGTAATGCTACTAGTAACAATAACACAGATGCAGTTCAGGTTGTGACTGGAGGAGCTGTGTGGCACCACTTCTGGCCCGGCTGGCTGCAGAGAGTTACTTACAGGGACAAGCTGTTGGTGTAAACAGAGTCTTGGAAAGACATTTTGCACGGGCCTGTGGACAAACCTACTGGAATGGTAATTAAACAACATTCACGTCATAGCACAAATAACTTTGAGTTATTACGCCTTACAGTAAACATCTACAACTCAGGCACAACTGAGTTTCAGATGTGGGAGTTTCTTTTATGTGACATAAAATACAGTCATACAAGTATCGGATAGCACTGAAAAGTCAACAGTAATTAATAATAAGTGCCGGCAGCAAAACTTGTGTGAACCCACGGCTGAGAGGCCAGGAGGAGCCAATACTTTATGTAAGCTTCAACAATAACTTTAGTGGAACAGAGTTAGGGATGTTTCCATTTTACTTCCAACATGGCACTGCCTGCTGTATGATGGACATAAAGCTTTTCCCACACACTGCATTTGTTTTTGAGTGGACACCCAGACATACACTTACATGCCTACAAGCACAGACTCACACACACCTTCCTCTTTTTAGGCAGTGGTGGACGAAGTACTCAACTATAGTACTTGAGTAAAAGTATTGATACTCATGGTCAAATTTTGGGCTTCTAGAATTGCGCCGCTAAAGGTGGCTGCATGTTGGAGTAGCTCTGGTACATTCATTCTGAGATATTGCTTTTGAAAACTTTAGTCCTCTTTTTTTTTCTTGATGTAAATCACTTTTTTGGATGATTATTTCCTCTGGTATTGAATGCTGTGCAGCTGGATTTTTACTGAAAGCTTTTTGCTTTTGGACTTTTTGTTATGATGCGTAACCATAACAACAAGGTGGCTTTTTTTCCACAATCGGAAGCAGTTGATTAACATCTTTTACTCTTCAGTGTTAAACATGGAGAACCAGAACCAAGCAGACTGCCCATAAATCCACTGGAGGTAAAGCTCCCAGGAAGCAGCTCACCACCAAAGCTGCCCACTTGAACACGCCAGCCACTGGTGGAGTGACGAAGCCTCAACGCTACAGGCCCGGTACCGTGGCTCTCAGAGAGATCCACCACTCCCAGAAGTCCATACAACTTCTACACCACCTGTAAAGAACTTCAGCATAAAAATGCCACAAAAAATAAGGATTTTTTTTGTCTAAAAACACACCAAACCAGAGAGTCTTGATTCTCCTCACACTTTCACTATGGAACAGAGGTTTAAGGTTGAATCTATTACCACAAAGTAACGACTAGCTTCCTAGAAATGTAGTGGAGTCAAAAGTACAATATTTGATTTTGAAATGTAGTGGAGTGAAAGTTATAAGTCCACCCCCAAAAAAAATTACTCAAGTACAGTAATCAGGTAAATGTACTTCGTTACTGACCACCACTGTTTTTAGCTTACATGGCAACACTTGCTGGAATATAAGAACCACACCTGTTAGCATTCTCACAAAAATCACAATATTGGTTCAATCACGATTTAAAACGTTTCTCGCACATTTAAAAGTTTTTGAGGACATGATCATAATTCATCCTTTGGCAGCACAATCACCAACAATATACTGTAAGTGAGGCCCCCGAACATATTTTGGATCATGACACTTGTGACGAGGAACAAGGCCATCGAACCTAACATGAAAGCTGCTAAACTTGAGATTGAGACAGATGTTAAAGACCACACAAATCCAGACCAAGAGACAACTGATGTGGTCAATCCAGTGATAAGGAAAAGGGTCCTGCTAAGGTTTTTGCTACATTCTGCTCAAAGAGTAGGAATATATGTATTTGACTCTGCTTTATTTACAGTTTTTAGACAAATTAACAAAAGCATTTGGTTATAATATATGTATATTGAGCAACCATTTTGACTGGGAAGCAATGAATGAACAAAATAGTAGGATTAAGCTAAATAAAGTAAACTCAGACTATTGTATTGAGTCTTTAATTTCAGCTTTTAGAATAATAAAAAAAAACGTCCAACAAAAGTTTTATAAAGCATATGTGCAAATAGGAATCTTTTTAATGTAGCAGAATTTTGTAGCTCATAAAATAATACAACCATGGCGAGAGATTTAAGAGCTTGTTGTGTTCATAGCTGTCATTAAAGATATCTTATTACTGCTGAGCTATAAGCAAAGGCAGTGATGCTAGGAGGAAGTGTGAGATCACAGTTCTAAATTTTATGAATCCCTTGGTGTTATTGTCAAAGTTGTTCAGTTTTTTCTGACTGAATAGAAAAAAGAAAAATGTGTTTCACGTCTGAAATGAGCTTATCTATCTTCAAAGCAACAGACGCTTTACTTCAGGCGCTGGTTGGACCTGAAGCCTGTGACACCCTATCAACACCGGATGACAACTGGAAGCCAGGCTTCCATAATCTGGGACAAGTGCTGAAAAATGTCTCTGATTACAACTCATTAATAATTGTGAGAGTCAAAAGCTGAAACCGTGGTGCTCACTTTTCTCTTTGCCAAAGTTGCCTTTCTCTTATCTCTCTAATCCTGTCCACATTTGCTCAGCATTGTGACCCTGAGCTTGACCTAAAATGGCAGAAAGGGTAAAATAAGGAAGGAAGTAGGGATAAGTGGGGAGTGAGTAGGGAGCTGGGGACAGATTTAGGGGCTTGGCTGGTGGTGGCCATGAGGGGGTTCCCCATGGATCAGTCTCAGGCCCAGGTGCAGTTTTAATGAAGATGGTGGAATTAGAGGGAAAGGAGTACACTTTGAATACCCCATCGCTATGTGAAGTCTCACTCAACACAGTGGCCCTCTTTGACCTCGGATTAGTTTCCTCTTCCAGGTTTAGAAGCAGGATGCCGACCCTGGCATTTCCCCCCTTTGCTACCTGAACACCAACAGATAGCCCAGTTCCCCTGGGGACAGATATCGCCGTCGCGCCTCCTGTCTGGACTGAAGCCAGCTTGAGCTTCTCACTAAAGCAAAGGTACCCATCTGGCAGGCCGAACAGGAAGCTTTCCTCTCCGTCCCGACCTATTCATCCCAGCCTTTGTGACACACTATGCTCTTCATGCTAGGTTGCCTATGTTTGTGTTTCACGTTGAGCGTGCAGGTTTTGTATTATGACAAAAGATCTGCATGGATCATCTCCATCGCACATGTAGTTTTCTATATATTTCTGATAAGTTGTAAATGTCTAATATTTTCTTAATGGCTGAGAGAACCCCACCCTTTTTTTCCAAATTCAAAGCCAGAACAGATAACAAAAAGAACTTTTTTTTCATCTTGCATTTGACATATGTTAAGTACCATTTACATGTGTTTATCTGATGTAGCCAGATAATTTAATTTAGAACACAATTTTTTTTAAAGAGTGTTATAAAGGCTAGATTTTCTCAGGAGCATTAGCATTGTTTGATTTACAAAGTTGCTCTTGTGTTCAGGAACCAAACGTGTAGTGATCCTGAGTAAAGGCGACTGCGTGTTTAATACTGGTTGTGCTTGAGTTGGCAATGAGTACATTCAAAAAGCATCCACTTCCTTCAGATTGAAAGAAGATAAGCACGTGTATGTGTTTGTGGGGGGAGGAGTGTAAGGAGTTAGACTGGAAGTTGTGAAAGGGTGTTTGCAGCCTGGGAATGCGCCTGTGGTTTTGCACACACCTTGTCTATGGGTTTTTCTCCATTTCTCTCTCTCTCTCTAGTGTACTCTCCTCTTGGGTTGTTTGTGCCACCACCCTGGGCTATCAGTCCTCAAATCTTCATTGGCTTCCTAACACCTGTTGATAAATGACATCCTCTCATGTCATCAGTCACCTGGTAACTACTGGCTTTGAGGAGCCAAAAAAAAAATCTCTGAATTTCTTCCTCTCTATTTTTAGCTACAGTTGTTCTTTTCTTAGAGACATTTTCCTTTTTATACTTTTACTCTCTGAATTAATATGTGCAACTTCCAGAAATACTTTACAGGAGATTGGAGGAAATTACATGATTATAGCACAACCTATTATGTTCACCAAACTTACACAAAAAAACATGAGAAAAACAGAGGAAAAAAAACATGCAGATTCAGGAACACTACACCAAAAATGTGACTATTTAGAAGCATGACTGTTTAGTTGTGTGAGAAAAATGATCTAAAACATATGCCTTTCTCAATGATTTTGACATCTTTAATTGCATTGACAGACCACTGAGACCCTTTAAAAAGAGCCATCAAAATGTTAAATTAAGCTAAAAACAAACCTTTAATCTATTTTCACCACTCTACTAAAGTAAAGTCCATTTCATTAACCTCTAAAACAGTGTTTCCCAAACCTTTCAGCTTCAGATCCATAAAATGATTATAATCGACTGATGATTGTACTTGAGATCCCATCTATGCCCAGTTTAAATCCACAATGACCTTGATTTAACACAAACAGTTTTAGCACCCACAATTCCATTTTTATGAATTCATGAGTACTGTTTTTATTTTTTGTAACAATTATGAGGAGAATGTGTTATACACAATTGATTTTAAATGTAACTTGATATCTGGTGATTATGTAAGAACCACCACTTGATGTTTCATGATCCACATTGGGGTCTTGACCCCAACTTTGAAGTATTGTTTTAATCTGTTGCTGTTTCGTACCCTAGAAATGCTTCCTTGTTTGTGCTATTTGCAGCAATTTTCCAGCGTTTGCATGTGATGTAATAATTTCCAACTAAAAAGTTGATTCACACCAGAGCTATTTATTTGTTCTGTGACTGTGTTGCTGTTACACCCTTTTTATTGAATATTATTGTTTATTGACTTCTAAGTGTTGAATGAAAGAACGCTATGAGAAAACGGCCAACTGATTATCCATTGGCGTTGATTTATTCATGTTGAATAAGTAGAAAGAAGCTCAGAAAAAGATATTTTCTTCTTGCAGATTTCAAATTGAACTTTTAAACATTTTGAGGTAAGTTCCTGAATTTTTTCAAGACTATATAACGAAGCTGTGTTTTTTTTTAATTTTTGTTTGTAATTTGATGGTTTGATGATGATGATACTAACAGCGTCATTGTTGAGTCATCTCCATCATGTTCTCTGAGTGGCAACAGATCACGCAAACTTTAGAATGCAATGCTAAGGCAATACGAGTTCCTCCAAGGAACGCTAGCTTCATTTTTATTCAGCTACATTCCATCTTTGATTCTCACTTCTTCTGCACCCTTTTTTTTAATTTACATTGTGTCATGTTCTCCTGTTGCGCTCCTTCCTGTTAGGAACTGATGCATCAGAGCATTAGGAAGAAAAAAAGGCCAAAGAGATTTCATCTAATCCAAGATAGGCTTTTGTTAAAGAGCTATTAGTGTTGTATGTGCATGCGTAAATGTGTGTTTGTGTGTGTGTGTTAAAGACGAGCGTCACTGAGGTGAATGGAGGTGGCAGGGTGCTAACAGCTGAGACAGGTTCCATGGTTCTTTGAGTTTTTGAGGTTCAATTGGTGTTAAGAGATGCCTTCCTAAAGAGCAGATCACAATACACATTGTAGCACGAACACCATCCTACACTCATTCAGCCTGTTCTCTGCCTGATTTCAGCCGGGTTTATCAGGTGTCAACCACATTTTGATTGTACTCTTATTTTAGTCATCACAGACTGGTAAACAACAACAACAATCATTCTATGGTTTGTAGCCCTGTGCAGTGTCATTATTTGCAACAAACACTCATTTTAGGATTGTTGTTAAGGCAAATCCATAAAGTCAGGTAAAATTCCTAAATGCGTGTATCAACACAGAGTCATTCAAACGATACATTTCACAAAAACACTTATTTTAGGTTGTTTTTTCCCCCACGATTGTTGGCAGTGTATCCAATTTTTTGTTTAACTTCTCAGATAGGCCTACTAGAAAAATTGAATTAAAAAATCTGATGTTATAGTTTTAACCTTTTATCGTAATTTATCGACTTATTCTTTTTGCAAGCAATGGGTCCTGAGCATAAATATTACTGGAGCAGATCTTGTTTTTGATTCCTGAATTGCTAGCCATACAATTTTAACAATGTGCATTACATTTTCTGTGAAAGGAGCCAGACTATATCTTTCTTAATATTTATTCTGCTGCGTTTTTTTTTCAGACGCAAAGTTGTCCCGTTTTTTTCTCTCCCACAATCCCACAAGTTGAGATGTGTCTCATAGTGTGCCTCACAAAAACAGTCTGGTCAAATAATTAGAGAGGTGAAAGCTTCTCTGATTTACAAGATGCTCAGAGTATGTGTTGTGAATGACCCTCAGCTACTACCACATCAAGTTTTAGCACAATATCTGTAATATTTGCTAAATTATAGCCATTTTTTGTGACTTATAGGGTCAGTTAGCTATGGTGGCCATCTTGAATTAGACTGAGTCAAAAGCTAAATCAGTTGAAGATTGCTACTTTCTGTAAGTTTCATTAAAATTCATCCAGTGGTTCATGATGTATTGTGGCAACAGACACACAAATATAGACTCAGGCAGAAGTATAGAAGTATTATCGTCCATCTAATCATATACTGTAAATGATTACAGTACAGAAATAAAGTAGTTGTCACATTTTGTATTTTGTTTGCTACACAGCAATATATAAATGTGTTTGCAGTATAAAATATGCTGTTTTTCAGAGCCAATAGTTTAGTTAACCCTGGCTTTTTCACTGATGTCCCAACAGAACACCACAGATAAATGAATGGCTCTCATTTGTGACATTCAATGTGGAACTAAATGTGAATACCAGCCGACTATAGTATCAGTCTGAGACTCCCGCCCCGAGTAGCACTGTTTCCTGCAGGTTCTCGTTAGGCACAGCCAGCTTAACCTACTGTGCAGACCTGCACAGCTGACACCCCGCAGCCCCCAGGGGTTGACAAATGGGAAAAAAAGGCCTAAAGATGGATGAAGCACAATTACCCGAGGTAACAAATGTTCCTTATGATTTATGCCCAGCTCAAGTTGCTTTATTTTTGCATAGGTACAATTCAGCAGGAAGACAGTGGTGGTGGTGGAGCGAAACCCGGGGGCTGTTCTGTGCTGATCTCAGACATTGACGAATGGGCTATATGAGACCACCGTTATTGATATTTACCTCATTTCTCCTCACCCGAGCACTGTCTTAACAATGTTAAGTCTACCCATCATCCTTTGGGTGGTTTTCCCTCCCTTTTTTCCAATCCAAGGTATGGGTGATGCCAGGGGCCCCTTTCGCTCATCTCTCCTACAGGCCCACCCATCGGTGCCCCAGGGCAGAGGAGTCAGAGGCAGAAGGTGAGAGGGAGATGGAGAGGGGACGAGGTCAGACTGAAAGCTTTAGGCGATGTGAAGAAACACACACTTCTGTGTTTTCACTTGTCTGTTTGATGAAATATCACACTCACTACATGGCTGAAGAAAAGAAAAGAATTCTTTTGCATTGTAGTCTTAGGTGGGATGGAAATAAATTATAGGATCAGTTTGACTCGAGGGCATTACAGAACTTGGTTTTGGCTCTCGTGCCAACTGTTTTTTTTCTGATGTTATAGTTTATATGGGATTTTTTTTAGCATATCTGAATGAGTTATTTATCACCCGCTACCATAAAAGGCAGGGAATGATGCTATTGCCTGTGTCTGTGTTTGTTTGTCTTTTTGTTAGCAAAATTTTTCATGAACCACAAATTGACTTTATTGAAACTTCCAGAAAGCAATCATTGAATGTACGTCTACAACTGAATAATTTTTGTAGTCAACCTGATTCAAGATGTCCACCACAATTATTAAAACTTATTTTTAATTAAAAAAAATAACTAGAACTCTGGCATTTTTGAAGACAGACATCCATTCGCCCATTTTCTTTACCTGGTTGCGAGGAGGCTGCTGTCTATCACCAGCAGTCATTGTGTGAGAGGTGGGATACACCCTGGACAGGTCTCCAGTCCATCACAGAGACACATAGAGACAAATGAGACAACCAACCATTCAAGCTCTCACTCACACCTAGAGACAATTTGAAGATACCAATTAACCTAACATGCATGTTTTGGTCTGTGGGAAGAAAATTCATGCTAATACAGAGAGAACATGCAAACTCCACACAGAAAGACCCCAGGCTGGGACCTTCTTGCTGTGAGGTGACAGCTCTAACTCCTGCCTAATTTGTGGAGATAAAGTTTGGTGTGGTAGTAGTTGAGATCCATCTCTAATACACACTCTGAGCACCAGCAGATAGGACAAGATCTTTGTTTCAGGCTTTGTTCAACACTGTCTGCTCACAAAAGATCCCATGAAAATTATTAGACAGCATGGCATACATTTTCATTGTTATGCTGATGATAGTTATCCAGACACTTACTTAGACTACAAACATGTCTAAAATCCACAATAACTCCTAATTTTCTTCTTTTAATCTCAGACAAGACATTAGTTGTGGTTTATGAACCTGAGCATCTTAGGAACAAACTTTGCAGCCTTTCAGTGACTCTAGATAGTATTAACTTGGTGTTTCTTTTGACTGGGGTATGTCTTTTGTTGTTCTTTCGGCTGCTCCTTCTTCAGGGTTTGCTAGAGTGAGCAAACCTGCATGAATGATTTGACAATTAGTTTACCACATTAAAAATGTTAGCAGGACCACGCTTTTCTGCCTGCACAATATTGTTAGCATTAGAAACATCTTGTCTCAAAATGATGCACGCAGTTATCATTAATAGACTGGACTTTTGTAATTATTTATTATTTGGGTGTCCAAAAAACTCTTTAAAAAGTCTTCAGTTAATCTAAAATGCTGCTGCCAGAGCGCTGATGAGAGTTAGAGGGAGAGATCATATTTTCATTGGCTCCCTGTCAAATTTAGCATAGAATCTAAAATCTTAGTTTTAACATACAAAGTTCCATCTTACATTTAAGATTTTATTGTTGTTGTTTTCCTTACAGAGCACTTTGCTCTGTTAGGAAAGTTTCCAACAGCAGAACGGGATGCAGAGCTTTAAGTTATCAGGCTCCTCTCTTGTGGAACCATTTTCCAGTTTTTGTCCATGAGGCTGACACCCTGTCTACTTTTAAGACTAGGCTTAAGACTTTCCTTTTTGATAAATCCTATAGTTAGGGTTAGCTTGGGTTGCCTGAGCTATCCCTTAGTTATGCTGCTATAGGCTTAGACTGCCAGAGGTCAAACTGAACACATTTCCTCACTTTTTCTTTGCTCTCCATGTTTGTATTTGCAATTACTACTGCCAAAAACTCACGTTCTTTTTTATTTTTCTTCCCACAGAAACTACACCTAGACCACTTGTACTTTACCCTCTGTGTCTCTTTCCTGTGCTCTCCAACCCCAGCTGGTTAACGGCAGCTGTCTGTCCATCCTGAGCCTGGTTCTGCTGGAGGTTTCTTCATGTTACAGGAGAGACGTTCTTTCCAGTGTCACCAACATGCTGCTCTTGAAGGAGTACACCAATGGAAGGAATCTGCTGCCTTCCTTAGCTAGATAACTTTTACTTATTGGCTTTTTGTAATATACTAGTTGTGAATGTATTATATTATAATTACATTAAATTGACTGTAATTGGGGGTGCCACAGTGAAGCAGCAGTTAGAACTGTTGCCTCTCAGAAAGAAGGCTGCAGGATTGCCTCCTGGCCTGGGGCCTTTCTGGGTGGAGTTTGCAAGTTCTTCCTTTGCATACATGGGTTTCCTCCAGGTACTCCAGTTTCTTCCCACAGACCAAAAACATGCATGTTAGATTAATTGATAACTCACAATTATCCATAGGTGTGAGTGAGAGTGTGAATGGTTGTTTGTCTCTGTTTGTCACCCACCTCTCGCACAGTGACTGCTGGCGATAGGCACCAGCTCCCCGTGACCCAGAAAGGAGAAGCGGGTAAAGAAAATAAATGGCTGGACGGCTGGATTTTGTACAGTAGACAGGTTTTCTTCTGGCTACATTTCCTGCTGTTTAGCTGTACTGTTTTCTCTTTTGCAACACCTACAGTTCAGGAGGAGAACCCAAAAAAAAACCCATCAGCAATCAAAAGTGGTTATCTTTTTATTCTGCCAGCTTTTAAACTGCACTAAACCTAATGTTTTGTATAATATTTATTAATTGTGACTCAGGCTTATGACATTGTTTTGCAATTTTCAAACAAAAGTCTGTGAGCAGCTTTTTATTTTCAGGCATTAAATAATAATAGTCTCAGTAACTGACATCCTTTGCTTTGTTGCATTAAATAGCAATAAATCTTAATATGTTAAATCCAAACCTAAATTTAACTGCATCGTATTGTGAATAACATCTGAATGACATCATCTTATGATTAAAGGAAAAATCATATCAGTTTTTGCTGTCCATGTATGTTTAATAAATCAGATCGTTGGCAGTGTATCGAGATACGTACCATATTGGTCACAAACCAGAGATACACAACCCTAGTGCTGACAGACATTGAGCCAAAGATCAATGTTTAAAACTGCGGTATGTAAGGTGGCAGACGATATGCATTCCTTATTGGAATGTTAGTTACAATCGTAACAAATTTACTAATTCATTTGTAATCTTATGATGACAAGCAGCCTGAGAATGATTATGGAAATAATAGTGAGAAAATTTTGTGAAAATTAACTTTCTCTTCACATCGTGACATGTCTTTGTACGATTTCAGCAGGACCTCTGGTATACACTTTCTTCTCTTCGTACCCAATAGTTTTTGGCACAAAAAAAAGGTAACCAACATTAGCTGGAACCCCGAGGTCACGAGGAAGTTCTCTCACTTTTTAACTTATGAGTTATGTTATTCCTGCTTTGATATTTTGACACAGTGCACGTGAGACTTAGAAGATTTGAAACGCTTATGTGCATGGTCAAAAACCTACTCTCTGGTTACAAACCTTTGGCCCAGGTGGTCCCTCTCAGACTCCACACACTAAGTTACCCATGTCATGAAACATAACACCCACAATCCATATTTACCGTGAACTGCAGCTCTCTCCTTTCTCCTCTGCTCTTTCACCTACTGGAGAACAAAACACCAGAGGGATATTTTCATAAAGATATGTTTAATAGTAATATAAGCATTATAGTTTTAATAAATTTTACAAATCTGTGGAAACTCTTAACAGGAGGTACTAATTCCTGCTCGTTGGAACTAATCACCTAATTGAAAAATGGCTCCACTGAGACTGAAGTGTCAACAGAGGGGTGCCAAAATGTTATAACTAATTATTGAATTGAAACCATTAACCAATGCAGCTGTTATTATAATAAATCAAGCTCAAAATCTAAACAAGCTCAACTCTGTGCTGCAATAATAATGAATATTAGCCAGTTTAATCTTGTGTGATGTATGTGGTGTTTGATAATTGTAAAAGTGCAAACTCTGAAATGTTTAATTGCATATATATGTTTAAACTTGGATCAGGTTTCTTGCCGTATTACTCTGTGCATTCTGTAATCCACAATGCCAAAGACACAATGTACAGTATTTTGAATAAGTAGAATTAGTAAAATAATGCAAAATAATTAAGAAAATTAGTTTGACTGTATTTTGTTTATCACAATTATTTTCCAAGTAATAAAAATAAACTTATGTTGAACAATTAGTTATTTTTCTGAAACTATAGAAACCTCTTACCTAAATTTTAGGCCCTGTCCACATGGGAAGAGCACTTTGTGAATGTGCAAAGAAGTCCCTAAAAGGTATTTTTTTGAAACTGGGTTTCAAAGTAAAAATATCTTGAAAAGCCACTGCTGAGTTCTCGTGTGGAGAGCCTAAACACAACCTTTTGAAAACAATCATGTCATAGACCCAGACCCTCCTCCTGCCTAACCCACGACCCCAGGCATGGGAAACATAACAATCATGACAGATTACATGCCTGCATTTACGTTGCAGACTCCAACTTCTAAATTACAGCAAAACCTTATAGTGTCAATGAACAGACAAGGCTGATGAACAAAAAGAGCAAAGCAAAAACTCCTTCTCAGCAAATATTCTAAAGCCTAAGAGGTTTTTGTCACTTTATTGAGCTGTCAATAATCTAAAGCAAATGTTGCAGAAAACAAACTACACATTAGGTGAACATTTAAAAAATATTGGAAATGTGAATAGTTTTAAAAGATCAACACCAACTCACCCTGATATGGTGTAGACCTTATGGAAAATGATTACCTTCAGCTGTCCCTCCCTGGATAATAGGCCTAAAATTGTACATTATTTCCACAGATTTGGTTTAACCAGTCAATAGTAGTTTAATGTGTCACAAAGTAGAAGTTCCACTACATCGTCAGTCCACAAAAAAGATTTGGTTTATCTTCTTGCATTCAGCATCCAACTACTTTTTCTTGTCTTTACAGTTTGGCGCACATTGTAATAATAATATTAATAATAATGCATTTTATTTGTAGCGCCTGTCAAGACAACCAAGGACACTTTACAATATTAAGACACATTTAAAATAAAACAAGGTGGCTATAAAATCTAAAAGAAAAACAACAAGAAAGTTAAAGTGAAAAGGCTAGCTTAAACAGATGAGTCTTGAGTTGTGTTTTGAAAGTCGAAAGATTGTCAATATTACGTAAGTCAGATGGAAGAGCATTCCAGAGTTGTAGAGCAGAGTGAGAGAATGCTCTGTTTCCCATGGTACTGAGGTCCATGTCTTCTTTCCTGTTTGTGATGTATTTCCATGGCTTTGTTTCACTCTGTGCCACATACAGACCTAGCATAGTTGCTACAGCATTTGAGTCGTTTTCTAGGTTTCTGTGTGGATGAAGACATTTCTAGGAAAGGAAAAGAACCTCTTTGGAAAGACAGGACTTCTGTGTGGATGGGGCCTCAGTTCATGCTGACATGTGATAATCAGTGACACAAAGCTGCTGGTTCTCTCAACGAACTAATAGCACCTATTCTAAAGTTATCTCCACAAAATACATAAGGCTGCAGTCCCTGACACCAGGAAACTCATGTGACCAAAAAAATCAACAACAATAATAATGCAAGTGCATTAAATATAGTATGGCAGTTTTGCAGTAGCCCAGGTTTATATCCTATATATACCTTGCAGTCCTGCTACATCATCTAATGCTGCTTAGTGTTCATGTAAAATAACAGGCAACAAGTCAAAACTTACAGCTGTAACCATGAATATTAAATAAAAGGTTAAGGTATATTAAAAATAAGAACAATCGACAGCAGTGTAAAGGTTTTCGAAATAGTCTTAACATAGATCAGTACATACATAAAAATGGAGTTGTTTTAAGGTGGGCAAATCTGCTTTGGTGTGGCAATCTGCCATCAGGCCACCTGTTTTGCTCCTCCAGTCTTCCTGATTGGTTGGCCTGTCAACTACACACAGCTGCAGCTGATTCTCATCAACTGTCTCAAGGATTCTTTAGGCAGTCAGGACGAGCAGGTCTTCACTGAAGCATCGTTTGCTACCGGTAAACAGTCTCGGCCTATACCTGTTTCGCTCTCTGTGAAATATTGATTTTGTTTGTGCTCTTTGCCTGTTTAGAGAACCTGTGTCTGCTCTGACGCCCGAGCTGCCTGCCTGAGTAAATCTGTTGAACTAGACTGAAGCCAGCCCATCTCCAACCTGCCTTTCGGAACATCCTGTAAATACCTACCTGGGGAACTGGAACCTGAAGCCTGTCTGCCTCCAACGTACCTGGTCACCTCCTCACCCGAGCACCTTGTAAATACTCACCTGGGACTTCACTACCAACCCCGAACTGCTACCTCCTTTCGTAAGAACAGACTCCCCTGCTTTGTAGTTCATCTTCAGCCGAACCAATTAAAGAATCCAGAACTAAATCATTACCTCTCTCTTTCAGATCCTGTCCTGTCACTTAAGCTGTATTGTAAATAAATCACTTGCCTTTACTTGGTCTTCTGTGTCTGTCCGTTCTCTGGGTTACTCACGTTTGGCAAAATACTCGAACCTGATATTTGGAAGCCATATTAGCATTCAATACAGTCCAAACAGAGTCACCTCTGATATTTGGCTATCTTAAAACAATGGCAATTTTTAAAGTTTTATGCAAGTGCTAGGTTTATAAAATGACATTGACGTGTATCACTTTAAAACTTTGTAGACTGGAGCTATTTCAAGATACAGGACTCGCTGTCCCTGAAATGAAATTGGCTGTGATGGATGAGACATGTGGGGATTGAAGAACTTTGACTAACTAAGAAATGGCAGCTATTCACTTTTAGTCTTGGGGTAGCTCTTCAGTTTTATTTCTCCAGGTATTTATGTTGTAATCAATGTGTATCAATCAAAGTGACTCATAGAAATTTTAGATATTGACTAAAATAAACCTGAGGCATTTTTTTTGATATCCTCTCAAACGTGCGCCCATGGAAAGTCATGAGCCTCACATCCTCACCATCATGTGCTGACACATTGCACATTGTTTCACTCTGCACTTGTATCCAGTGCTCCTGCAGACAAATGTAACTAAAGTTTAACAGCAAACTGTGTTCTTTACAGACATCCTGCACAGCTGTGAGCTGAACCACACCAGCCTTTTCATCTGCAGGTACTGTTCATCCTCACACACACCCACCCCCTGCCATTTATCTGGGAAAATGCTTGTCACTAACTCCCACCCTTCATATCAGAAACACCCGTTTCTTTGTGCAAACCTGAGCCAGACTAAGAGACATGACCCAATGGTTCACTCACTTTATAAGGGCTAAAGTTGATATTTGGACCACAGGGACTGAAACACTGCATGACTGATACATACTCAGTTACAAGCGTCATCTACTGGCATGCTCATACCACTTCTTCTGCTGCCATAAAACATATCAGATTACAGAATGATGTGATGTAAAAGACTACAGACATCATCTCATTTTTTGCTCTGTTGCTACACAGGTTGTAAGAATCGTTTAAGGCTGTAATATCAACATCTATTTAAAATCCTCGTTGAGGTACTCTAATTGATGAAAGATTTGATTCCAAACTCCTCCTTTTCTCCTTTTTTTTCTGCTGCTCTTATTATTTTTGCCTTCTAGCCTTTCTTCTTTTTATTGCCCGCTGCTGAAGACAAGCAGGTGATAATGTTCTTGTCTGTGTGTGTTTATTTGTCTGTCATGTTTGTAAAAAGTCTCATGAGACACTTTTAATGAAACTCTCAGAATACAATTATTTGATGTCCATCTACAGCTGATTCAAGATGGCTGCCACCGTCAAATGATCTTAGCAAAGACAAAAATGCCTGTGACCCAGTCAGCTTGCAGCTATTTAGTTGAAATTTGGCGTGGTAGTAGTTGAGAGTAAGTCACAACACACGCTCTGAGCACTAGTGGCTAATACTGCCTTGTGTTTTCAGGTAAAATATTGGGGCCTAAGTAAATATAATTTTTATGTAGCTTTAATAACAATAAACAGTTTTGTTGATTTGATGTTTCCCAACATTTGGACAAAAGATGCTCATCCCCTGCAGCAACAATCAAACATTTTTTGCGTATCAGAAAATCTAATGCTACAGTAAATAAAACAGCTGCTTCTGTCATGTGTTTTTTTTTTTAATTTGACAAACACTCCTAAGAGAAAAACACTTCTTTCCCTCAGGGAAACTATTCAAGTTCCTGTGCGAATAAATAACAGCACACAGTCAAGACAAAACAGCAATTATCCAGGAGAGAGAGAGAGCCAGTATAGTTCCGTCAGTATGTTCCTGCTAACCACAGTTCTGTCTTTACATGTTCCCTTCCTCTGTTTTTGTGGCACAGTTGGCGGTTTTCCCCTGCTGACAAATGCATCTGGATTTCTCTGTGCAGGTTGCCTTGTTTGCATAAATATTGTTTAACACTTGGATGATCACGAGGTTTTATAAACTGATCCCTCAGCAAGAGAGTGCCGTTATCCCAAAAGACAACAGAAGTTCGTCTTGAGAGTTGTGTTGACAAAGTCTGAGCTGAAAATCACGTCTGTGTGGTTGTTTCAGGTTCTGTCCTCCTAAGTATCCTGGGTACAAATGCAGGCATGTTTTTGTAGGTGTATAAACTGACTCTTAAGCCCATCTGACAGCCCAACTTGATTTTTTAAGATACCTTGCATGAAAGCCTCTCCACCCTGTTTTAACTAATAATGGACTACAAGTAATTTCCTTTGTGATGGCAGGTTGGGATTCCTCTTTACAGGTAGAACCTCTGAGGCACTGTGGGAAATGCTGTTTTTGACCCGAAGCTGTTAAATTGTTTCCAAACATAATTACTTGCTCATTGTTTTGACTGTATGTTTTTATATAAAAAGAAAAGTGGTAGTGATGGGGGTGACACATGCTTTTTGTAAAAAAAAAAAAAGCATCATTGGCTTTACACTTTAGTGACATTGGTGTACTTTTACAACCTCAATTCAGAAAAAGTTGGGACTTTGTATTGTATATATATATAATAAAAGAAAAATCCAATGTTTTGCAAATTTTATAAACCCATCTTTTAAAAGATGGGTTTATGAAATTTGCAAAACATTGGATTTTTCTTTTATTATATATATATCACATAAAATGTTGAAACTGAGAAATTATACAAAATTTCTAGGAAAAGATAAGATAATTTTGAATTTTATGTCAGCAACACATCTCTAAAAATCTGGGATAGGGACAACTAAAGACTCTCTCGCAAGAGAGAGAAAGAGAAAAGATTTTCACCAGTGGTACAAATAAGAAATATTTTTGGAAACCATGAATGCTACATGCTCCTTACTAAAAGAGGAGAAGGATCATCTGCCCGTTATCAGCCCTCAGCTCAAAAGGTTGCCTCTCTGATGGTATGTGGGTGCATTGGTGCCAATGGCATGGACAATTTACACATCTGGAAAGACGCCATCAATTAAGAAAAGTAAACACAGGTTTTAGAATCCTACATCAGACAAGAATGGGACAACATTCCCTCCAAAACCTCCAGCAGCTGCTCTCCTCAGCTCCTAGACGTTTACAGATTGTTGAAGAGGAGCTGTTTCACAGAGGAAAAAATGGCTTGTCCTGTCTTCTTCAAATTCAAAATGTCTTTTTCCCCCCCTAATGGCGGAATTTCATCGTTTCAACACTTGATATATTTACTTTGTCCCATTGCAAATTTCGCAATTTTTACATTTTACACAATATCCCAACTTTTTCAGATTTGGGGTTGTATAGGCAACCTTATACATTCCGACTGTTTTGCAGCACATTCATGCTGTTCTTTTTACTTTAATACATTATTTTTCTTTCTAAAATCCAATGTTTCTTTAAATCGCAGTGCAGAACTTAGCCATGAGAAAAATACACCTCTCCACTGTGGGGAAATATCCCAAAGAGTCTTAAAGGAAGCACATCATTATCCCCGAAACATAAGTTCAGAGTTTCACTTGTGTTCAACATTTAATCAGTTTTACGTTACAATAATTTCAAATTTTTTTGAAATGTGCAATTTTAATTGTATTTTGAGCAATCCTAAAGATGCTTTAACTGACACAAAACAGAGCTGCTCACACTCCTCTTTTCCTCTTTATTTTAACTGTTGTTGGTGTTACTTGTGTAGTACACGATGAGGTTCTTCAATTATGCAAACAGTACCAAAATGTTCAGCACGGCAATAACTTTCTAGATATCTTTATATTCTAAAAAAAACTTTGATATGAGTTTATCCTCACAAGTCATTTGAGAAATTAAACTTATATAAATCCCCTGAGTGTATTATTATAGTGACACGATCAGTTAAAAACTTTCCTTGTTTGTTTTTAAGTCATGTAGATTTAATAATTGTCCAGCATTTTAAAATCATGTTAAACTGCCTGTGTCAGTGTAAGGAGTGGAGCTCTGTCAGCAGTCATTCATTTCAAACCTTTAACCCGTGTTTTTTCACTGCTCTGTAATTTCCACTTCCTGCAGCAGGTGGGTGACATGTTTTTAAAGTCCCACATGATGATTTGATTTAAATGGCACATAGAAGAACTGCAGTAATGATCACTTTTTTTTTCTCTTGGCCTAATTTGCAAGGATAGGAGCTCATGCTGATAGATGAAGATATTATAACCTTAGATGTGTGTGTGTGTATAAGGTAAGGAGTCTATGCTCCACCTCTTTTTCTTCTGTGGCATTTTTAAAGGAGACAAATCAAATAGTAGCAGCTACAGAGAATCTGCTGCACCCTTCCCCCGAGCCTTCCCGCTGGCATCCTCTGTGGTCTTGCGGAGTGGTTGTGATGTATGTTTATACTTGATGGGATGTGTAAGCTCTTGCCAGCCTAGACACATTTGAGGAATTGGATTTGTTCACATTGCTGCCAAATCACTGTTGTCTTTTCAAGGTCCCTGACCCCAAGATAAATGGCCATGTGCAGCACGTGTAATACCTTGACATTGATCGCACTAATTGTACACAGAGCAAAACTACCTAAATGACCTATATGTTGCAGAAAAACTAAACAGAATGTGTACTGTTTTTGCTTTTAGGCACAATTTCAAATAGAAAAAATTGTATTTGTCTTAATAATTGTCACCTTTTGTTAGTAGTTTATCTTATAATGGTTGGATAGTTTTACTATAATAGCCCTCTTGTGTGCATGCTTAGCTATAAAGTTATCATATTAGATTAATATCTCTGCCAAGTTGCATTTGCATGAACATTTTATTGGGCCAAGAGCAACATTGAAAGGAGTTTTCATTTGTACTCCGCAAACAATCAGTGGTCTTTGTGTGATTCACCTTAAAAGTTGTGAAGCAGTGTCTGCAGTCATCACTTAGGCCTGTGCTGATTTGCTGGCTGCCTGCTCTTCTTTGTTGGTTGCTTAAACTGAGCCCTGAGCTGTACTGATTTGCTGTTTGGAGAAGATTTAGACCTGTCACACACACGCACACCCCCACACACACGCACACTTGCACATCCATGCAGTGTTTGTAAGACGGTGGGGGTTACGGGATTAAAAAGAAGAGAAGTGAAAATTCTTGTTTGGAAGATGTGCTGAGGCTTAAGTTTCCCCATCGCACTCATGTCACTGTGAAAAAACTCCCAAGAGGAGGTGGGGATCGAAGCGTCAATCCCACAGCAGGCTGAGGGTAAACACAGAGGTATTCAGTGACCCAAATAGTACTCTGTGGGTTTCTTTTAGCTCGGCTTGTGTTTCTGGCTTGTGTCGCTCTGAATTCTAATGTTGCCATGCAACTGTAGATCGCACGCTTGCAGCAACAGTGCACCTGAGCAATTTTCATAACATAAAAACCTGAGGATCAGATGCTTTTAGGTTCATGAATGACTGTGACTTAGCTGTAAAGCCCAAACTCATTGTACATTTCTACTTATCTCTGTAGAGATCCCATGTCAACTTTTAATCTTAAATTCCACTTCAGAGAAATACGTGTACTATAGAATAATTAGGCTATTGTAAATGAACTTTTTAAGACAGAATGTTTAAGGATTCATGGTTGCCTCATTTTCACAATATTGTTGAGAACCATATCTTTCCGCTCAAAAAAAGAAAAAAAATATTCTAGTTCTGCTTGGAGAACTACAAGAGAACATGCGTTACAAAGCAGGGGCACTTGAGTGACTAAGCTAGATGTCATCGTCTGAAGGAAAGAGAAACTGCCGGGGCCTGTAACAACAGAAAGAACAAGGCTCATCTCCCCACTGACTGTCAGCCGCACAATCAACTCAAATAGCTGCATGTGTCAACACCTCCTAGAATCTCTGTAACTGCTTTAGTCTGTGTATGTGTGTGTGGGTGAGTGGGTGTGAAATGTGCAGTCAGTGTCGTCACAGTAACATGTAAAATGCTTCCATACAAGGAACATAAATCAGCACGTCTCACCGAGGTTTATCTGTGTTTCATGTCACCATATTTTGTCTCTCAGTGTGAACGTTACAATGGTTTTCATGTGCTGCAATAATATTTATAACCCTGAAAAAAAAAAAAAAAAAAACGAATTTAAGAACCTCATAGTCTTTGCTCTTTTATTCGATTAACTTTTAAAATGACAAACCATTGTTTAGGAAGTTAAAAAACTGGTCCAATTTTTTTTTTTTTTGTATGACAAATAAAAAGTTGGTAAATTTTGCAATAATGCTTAAGGATTGCAATTATTTTATCACTGATGTAACACAGTGTCCACTATTTTGTTCAGCTAATGTGTAAACAAATTAATTAAAATCTTTTGACAAAAATCATATTGTTTGGTTTAAAACTGGTAAAACTGCTGTGAGCTAAGTAAAACTGGGTTTAATAAAGGACAAAGTTGTAATTTTGTCATGACGAAAGAATCTTTGGATATCTAAACACATTTTTTTCATGTTTTTATAAATGTTTGCTTTTGGTTAAAAACTATACTGACAAGTAAAAATGTTCAAATGATTATTAACACTTAGCAAAAATTTATCCTAAATATGGTATATATCAATTATACATCAATTAACAGCAAAGCATTCGTAAAACTTATTCTTAAAAAAAATAAACGTAAGAATTTTGATGTTTCCTGTCCATTTTTACGGCTCTCCTTCTGTGAATGTGCATGTATGACTCAGTGTGCATCGATTAAGTGTGAGTCGACAAAAAATATATTCAGTTGAGCCTGACTTGACGGATGGTTGGCTGGGTGGTTTATAGAAGAAAGTAGTGTGTATTTTTACACATTTACAGCATCAACATCATCCTGCTCTGCAGTGACAGAAGACATCTTCAGGAATTACAATTTACTGTCACTGGACCTCCTCATGTAACTTTGAATTTGCCACTTATACTAATACTACGGAATTTCACTCCAAAGCCTTTCAAAAGCTTGTAAATCAATGGGGTATCATGAACATTGTGTATCTGTCTGATCAATGTGTTTCACAATGCTTTTGTAAAAGAAAATGTAAACATAGAATCTTTGAGATAAAAAAAACAAAACAGGTATTACTTCTAATGAAGGGTAAATAAAATCAAATCCTGTATGTGTTAGTGTTTTGTAAACACTGACTCAGAAAGATTATTCTTTTTTTATTATCAGTTTGTTTATGTTGCAAAGTAAAAGTCTGAAGCTGAATGATGACAGACATATGGAGATGACTGGCAGCAGATGACATCAGCTGATGACTGAGTCCTGGCTGTTCAGTGCTTTTTTTTCCCCCAACTTCTCGAATTGCGCTGCTCAAGGTAGCTGCATGTCAGAGTAGCTCTGCTAGCTCTGAGATATTGCTTTTGAAAATGTTATTCCTTTTTTTTTTTCTTGATGTAAATCACTTTTTTTGGATCATTATTTCCTCTGGTATTGGATGCTGTGCAGCTGGAAGGATTTTTACTGAAACCTTTTTTACTTTTGGACATTTTGTTATGATGCGTAACCATGACAACAAGTGTTAAATGTGAAGAACCCTGAAGTCCAGTCATGGCCAGAACCAAGCAGACTGCCCGTAAATCCACCGGAGGTGAAGCTCCTAGGAAGCAGCTCGCCACCAAAGCTGCCAGCAAGAGCGCCCTGACCACCGGCGGAGTGAAGAAGCCTCCCCGCTACAGGCTCGGTACAGTGGTTGTCAAGGAAATCCACCACTACCGAGCAGCTCATCTGGAAGCTGCCCTTCTAACACCCAGGACTTTAAGACCGACCTGAGCTTCCAGAGCTCGGCCGTCATGGCTCCTCAGGAGGCCAGCGAGGCTCACCTGGTGGGGCTCTTTGAGGACACCAGGGCCGAGGACACATCGGGACAGACCGCTACAAGAGATCCTTCCTGCCTACAGCCATCAGCATCTATGGCAACTCTTTAACGAAACCAGAATTATGAGCTACAACAACATTTAATTTCCCTTTGGGATTAATAAAGTATCTCTGAATTTGAATTGAGTTGAATTAGGGAAACATGTGAATGAAATAGTGTTTTTATCCCTGGAGATTATAAAGTTAGTACCGGATAGAAAGTGAAAAGGTGTGGAGATATAATTACAAGTATTTTTATTTTTAACAACCACGTTAATAATTTTTCTATTTTTCCTGCCATATTAAGGAAACTAAGTACTTGCCAAAAAATTTCTTTCTGTTTTCATATCCACAAGACGCTCTCCTACGCGCTCACTGCACTCTGTGACTCTCAAACTAAAGTCCCTTTCACAAGACACCTCAGATGCCTTCTGGCCGCCTTGGCATGATTTCTGAATGGGCCGAGGTGGAAGTCAAAGCTGAAGTCGAAGCCGACCCACTCCTGATGCGCCTTTGTGCCGTGATGCAAGATAGTAACGGAGCCAAAATAGTCGACCTATGAAAAGGTGAGCAGACTTAACAGCTCAATAATGTGATGAAGTGATGACATATGGTCTGTACGACCACCCACCTGTTGGATTAAACAACAACAAACAGATTTATTACCGAGGGAAGATTTAGTTTAAAAAACAACAACACACACACAAAGAGAATAGCTAAACTGAGTTTATTTTTCATTTTTTAAAAACAATATGAGGGAGACGTTCGTCACACATTTAATGTGTTGCACACCACCTCACTGCAGCTGAGTTCTGCTCCACAGCTTTTTTGGTTCTGTCTACCGGCTCCATCGATGATTTTTGAATGACCAGAAGCACCATAAAGAAGCGCTGGTCTGTGCGGCCTTTTTGCAGAACTATTTTGTGAAAGAGCCTCATGTCGGGATTGTCAGGATACAGCTACACACTAGAAGACTGTGCTGCTGTCACAGCCACAGGTATCACGTCTGCGCTAGGTTGTTTTCTTGTCATGATCAGGTCATAGCCAAGGCATAATAAACCAATGCAACCTCACTGTAGAGGTTTTCTTCCAAACTCTCCACATGCTCTTTAAGACAAAATGAAGAGCCCACTGCATTCCTAATATGCACCCACAGACCTTGTCAAGGCCCTGCAAAGTTCTTGATAACTTTTACTTTGCAGCATGGTAGTCATCCAATGCAAAAGGTGCTTAAAATCTAACTCGTAGAAGCAGGCAAAATGTTTGAATAAAAAATGACACAAATATATTCATTTTTTTAGCTTGTTTGCTGTTTTGTTGTGCTCTATTTTCCATTTAAAATTCTTGAAGCTAAAAAATGTAACCCCTAATTTTTTTCAGCAGTGTATAGCAGTGTTTGGCGTTGCTGTTCTGCCCCCCTCCCACAGGTCAGCCAGAGTTTAGACAAGCGCCACGTGACCATTACACATTCTGGATCTACAGAGGTTTTCTCAGGTGACGATGGCATGGATGATCTCCATCTTCAGCCATCAGACAGCCAGGCAGGAGTTACTGGGAGGCCTGGCTATGAGAATGAGGTCATGGTACAGGGACTCTAATGTTCCCCCCTCGGCTATGTTGGGCCCTGAGGTTCCCTCACATCTGTGTGCTGTCTGACCCAGCGGCGTGCAGCTGCTCCCTCTCATTATACCCTCTAATGGATGGATCCATTTCCCTGTGACTTCATCTTGATTCCACAACAACATCCCTCCATCACTACGTCCTGATACTTCTCCATCCAGAAACGGACCTCCTTTTTATTCCATGTTTGCAGCAGGGAGCAGCTAAACTAAGCCCACAGAGAAAATATAGTCTTAAATCACAGTGTCGCTAAAATACAGCTTACATCATGTTTAAGTGCTTGTGTTTGGAGAGAGCAATTTTAATGAGACAGCATAGAAAAATATTACAGCCTTTTATGGCAGTATTGCTATTTTTAAAACATTTGAATTACTTTTTAAATGTTTTGAAGTTTATTTTTGTCAGAGTCTTCAAAGTTCTGGTTATAAAGCTATGAGACCTCCCTAAAAAATGATAAGACACAAGGCTTTATTTGGTCACATAACTGTAGTTTTAGAATTGAGGTTAGAATTAGATTATTGTTCTTGAAAAGCAAGTTTTTCGCTGTTACCTTGTTGGCCTTACGTTTGTTCAAAATGGAATCCCTAAATGTAATTTAATCCACTTAGTAGTTTTTATTTCTCCCATTGAACTCTATAATTGTTCTCTGATTTATAATTTTAAATATTAGGATAAAAGTAATTATCTATTGGTGTCAGTTCAAATACACACCTTCCTAAGTAAACAATCATGCATTCACAGGTCATACATTATTTACAGAGATTTGTTCTAACTTACAACTAAAGTGCACAAAGACTGCAACCCTTCTAAGATCCAATACTTGCTCTCACACATCTCTTCCATCCGATCCTTCTTTTCTTCTGATTTACTACTTTTTCCAAAGTTTCTCCGTACAATTTTCCAATTATTGTTCTCCTGTAAAAAAGTCCTGCCTTACTGACAGACACGCCACCTTCCTTTGTGATCTCTCCACAGTTCAATCAGTTACTTTAACAATGCATAACTGTGAGGATTTTCACCTAAAGCGGCTGGCTGAGTGAGTCCATCTTCAGCACAGTCCATTGAGAGAGAGAAGAAATGGCTGAAGAAAAGAAAAGGAGCCATTCTTGTGTAGCTCTCCACCTGTGTTTGCTGCTGAATAAACAGGAGCTGTTGTCACATGTGGAAGGCAGCCTGTGGTTTGTTCCTCGGAATTGAGTTTCAGCTTCTCTCTGCTCCTTTGATTTTGCCGCACAAGGCAAAGCGAGCCATCGGCAAGTCCCCCACCGAGGCTTCCTCTGAGGCGTGATGGATAGAATCAGTAATGCCACGGTCTACCTCACATATTTGTCTTTATCACTAACACAGGCTCGCAGTGTTTGAAGCTCTGTCTGAGGAGCAGCCTCAGACTATTTATAGGCTGGGAGGTTTTTTTCAACAAACTCATCTCCTCTCATTTCGTTATGTCTCTTCTCAACTCATCTCTGGCTCGCAGCAAAGCAGTCTGAGGAATGGCTGTTTTATTGCACAGCTTCTGTGTCTATTACCAACTGGCTTTGTTCCATTGATCCTATAGGTTAGCCACATCTCTCAGACATGTCAGTCAGCAAGTGGTTGGTTGGGCATCCTTTGTGACCAATGGAGTGAAGTGCAGACTAAGATGAAGGGAAAGAGAGAGAGAGAGAGAAAGAGAAAAGAAAAGGAAGCTGAAGGAAGAGAAGTGAGTAAGGACTGAAAGATGGAAATAAAGTGAGGAGTACACAATGATCTCAAATGCAGATGTTGAAGTATAAAAAAATGAAAGAGGCATTATTGGGATTCTAATAATCCAAAGAAGATTTAAAAATGCATTCAATGAAGCAACTCCTGGCACAGCGTGTGTGTTTCTGTGTCTGTGGAGGAAGTAAGGCACACAGAAAAAGGCTAAAATAAAAAACGCAGTTGCAAAACATTTGGTTGCCAGGTAACAGGGCTTCAGCAAACGTTGGTAGCACTAAGTTATGAAGTTATGGTGGTGCATGAGTTGACTTCCCTGTTCTGGTTTCGGGACGGCGTTAGGGCGGGGCAGCGGGGGGTGGGGTGGTGGATAAAGCCAGAGAATTATTTCCACCTGTCCTGGTTTGTCTGGAGCAGCGAACAGTGACACGAAGGACCTGACCCCTGGTGTAACAACAGGGGCCCTCAAGGTTTTAGGGGTCCATTCAAAGCATTTATACAACATGCAGTTTAAACAGAACCTACAATGTTTGTCTTATCACATCTCTGTTAGGTGGTTTACAGGCTGGGAGGGAGTTTCAGTCGAAGAAACTGCAAAAAAAGTAAAGAAAAAAACATGTGAAGGGTTGAATGGAAGTATCTGAAAGGTTGCCAGCACAAGCAAGAATAAATAACACTATTTAGAAACACAGTAAAAGAAACATGTTACAGCATGTCATAAAGTCAAAATTCTACTTATTACCTATTAATACAAAAATGATTGTCTCAATAGTAAAAACATTCATTTCTGGGACAAGAATGGTTCAAAATTGCCAAAGAGTCATGAGTATTTTGCTTTGCACATTTATAGTCAAAGTGTTTTAAATATAATTTGAAATATTTGCCAGTCAAATTCTTGCAAAATGAATCACAAATTAATAAACCTAAGCATTTATTAATAAACACTATTTCATTGAGTTTACTTATTCAGTACCAATTCAACAAACAAAATTCATCTTGTGGTACTATACAAAAAAAAACTAAAAAAACCCAAAACAAACAAACAAACAGTTCAAATTATAAATACTGATTTAATCCAAAACAGATTGATATTTAAATCTAATTACTTTTAATTTAGTACTTTCACAAACCGTTCATTTAGTAAAATCTTGTGTACTTTCGGAAACCAACAGATTTCATTGAGTCTTCTATCCTGAGCAACATGTGGGTGACAGTGGAAAGGAACGACTCTCTTTCAACAGGAAGAAACCTCCTGCAGAACCAGAAACAAGATTGATGGCCATTTGCCATGACCCGCTGGGGGTTGGGAGGACAGAAAAGAGACAAAGACAAACACAGAAGTGTTGGGCCAAGAGCAGTAATAAATCAAACATAATGTTACCCTTTTTTGTTTGCACTTTGTAGATGTGTAGGAGTGTGTGAGTGTGTGTGCTTGTTACAGACAGTTGATATTCCTGATATTTTGTCACACCCATTAACAGACAGAAAAAAACTGATGGTTTTTGTAGGTCATCCTCTACAACTGTATGTTTTTCTACTTCAGCTTCTATCAGCATCTATTTCCTCAGTTGTGCTGAAGTATTTTAAGCATCAAAGCATGTTCAATAAGCATACAGTAATGTGCGATGATAGAATGAGTTAAGCCTGTGTGAGTTTGTTATTAATGCAGCTATCACTTAAAATACTTTTATCTGTCTTAACATAAGAAATGCTGAACATTTTATTGCTTTTGTTTAAATTTTAGTAGAACTGAGTATGTTTTCTAAATGCTTTTTATTCTGGTAGAAAAGTGCATCAAGCAGTTCTTTAAAAAATTATGTTGCTAAAAGTGAAACTATTACGCTAATGGTAAGAATTAAAAGAAATGTTACTTGACCATCAGTTCAACCACAAGATCTGTGTGACATAAATTTTGTCATCTGCACCTGCTCAGTTCTTCTGCAGGCAACCATGTGCAGCACAGATTTTTGTGACCGCTCAAACTTTGTGCGTTGACAGCAATTATAAAACTCTCATTGTAAAGGAGGGAACTCGCAACTTGCTTGTTTGTTTGATGCTTCAAACACCAGCCTTTGTATTAAGTATTAAACTGACACTTTGGTTCTTTGGCATAAATTATGCTTGTTTGGTGACAGCATAACTTTAAACATAAATTACTTGTGAGTGAAACGACATATTGAAATGATTTATTGTAAGGGGATTTCTTCCCAAGAACTAACATACTTGAGTTTGTCTTCACAATATTAAAAAATGGTGCCAAAACTCTGTCAGAATTTCTAGGTTGAAAAGCAAGCTCCAAATAAAGTGGGAAACAACACACCTTTGGCACAGTTTCTAAGGTGAATATCAGTCAGTGCACGTGCCACTGACTGGAATGAAGAAATATGAAACCTAACACTGAAACAAGCATTCTGCATACTGGTTTCTGCCAGCTGTTATGTACTCCATCACATCAAATATCCCCAGCATGAGCTCTCACTGATCCTGTACAGTGCTCTAACAATGAAGATGCATGTTCATGGCTGTTGCTGCTGCTGCAGCCTCGGGCCATCTGTGTTCAACCAGCCTCTGTCGGGGAGCAGGCACGGAGTCTCCTGGGTGTACACCTGAAAAATCACTTCCCCAAATACATGCCCAGATAAAAGATTGGGACCTCGGAACACGGTGCACACTCCTCCGCTGATTACAGTGAACATGCAGACCAGATGGGAAGTGCACAGTGTACAGCAGCCTGCAGTGTGCAGGTTGTTTATTTGCACTCCTCCTCAGCAGAGGAATGCAGCTTGTTACAAGCTTTTTCCTTCCGCCAGCATTTCAATAATAGGCTTGTCGAACAACACTGAGACGGTTGCAAATGTTTGCAGGGTGTTGCTCAACATTGCAGCCATTTGTGTCAGTCCTCTGTGTATTTACTCAAATGTGTATATTTACTTATGTGGTGAACAGGAGTCATACCTTGTCATTGTAGTTACATTTACATAGGTCTTTGTGGGTATTAAACAGTGTTTGTGCACGTTTGATCAGCGTTAAAACTTGCCATTTAGAAATTTAGGCAAACATAAATAATTAGTTACTATAAGTAAAGTTTCCTGAGCCATCCCTTACTTATGCTACTAGAGGCTTAGACTGCTGGAGGACAAACTGACTTAATTTCCTCACTCTGCTGCTGTCTTTACTCTCCATGTTTGGATTTGCAAATATTGGTGTCATTGACCTGTGTTTTTCTTTGTTTTTCTTCCCACAAGAACAACACCTGGACCACTTGTACTTTACTCTGTGCCGCTTCCCTGTCCTCGCAACACCTAGTTGGCCGAGGCAAATGGCTGCTCGTACTGAGCCTGCTCACCCTGGAGGTTTCTTCCTGTTAAATAGGAGTCCATTCCTTTCCACTGTCACCAACATGCTGCTCAGGATGGGGATTTACATTCACGGGAAGATTTGACACAATCAGTTGGCTTCCCTAGATATACATCCTTTCTTCTAATTGGCATTTACCAATATACTGTATGGGATTGTATTGTTTTAGACTCAGACTGAACTGACCATAATTGGATTAAACCTGATTTGAATAGACTTGTTGTTTTTGCTGTATAGTGTTCTAAGATGACTTTTGTTGTGAACTGGTGCTATGTAAACAAACTGAACTGAATTGAAATTAGGAATGTTTTAAAACTTTTACACATCATTATAATATTGTGACCTATGCAGAAACTGAAGTCTCGGACTTGTATATGTTTATGTCCCTTTGTCTGATTCCTAAATGTAACGGTGGACACTCAGACAGTTTTGCATGCTGGTTTATACCAGAAACAAGGCTTGGAAACAGCGAAAGGCTCCTTCCTTCTTGGTTTTGGGTGTCTGGACGATGTCAGCTTTATGAGGGGGACTCAACACTTGCTGTGCTGACAGCGTCAAGCCTGGTGTGATAAGACAAGCCTGCTGCTGACCTGGGCGGCCTTGTAGAGCTCCCCTGACACCTGCTGCAGCTTGTATGCTGTAACAATATCACAGAGATGTTATCTGACCAACATTTCCTGCTAAAAATTGTGTTTTGCAGTTTGAATCCACTTGACCCATGCCTGTATGCTTTAAGGTCAAGAAAACTGGAATTATAGCTGGAGGTTTAAGTCACTCATCATTTGTCACTACAGGAAAGAAACAGTGTCTTGAGTAACTCCCTTAATCTCACCATTTGTTTTTGTCTCTCCAACAGAAGCATCATATTTCAGTCCCCTTCTCGAGTTTTCTCTCTATCAGTGCGTCATCTTAAGCAACTACCTGTCAAAAGCCTCGATTTCATCCATGACTGACTTTTTCAGCTCGCATAAGAACACAGATTAATCTTCTGTTTATTTAGCTCACGAGGCCGATCTGTCTCTATCTCAGCAGAGTGTGTCATTAGATCCTTTTTTTCTGCTATACATGCTTGTAATGTCACGCTGAAACTTCTTTGTCAGGTACCTTTGTTTCCTGTTTCAATCATTCAGCAGAACTCGAGCCACTAGTAGGAGAAGTGTCAACACCTTGTTTAGCAACATTACAAGCAGCCAAGCAGGTCAAGAGTCAAAAACACAAACTGAACCAAACTTCTCTGAATGCTTCTAAGCAGAGCTTTAGTCACTTAAAATTCAGTCCTCCACAGGCAACCTGGTTTTAACATTGCGTTAATCACTTGTATTGTTTTATTTACTTTTATTGGTGATTTTGTTAAATCACTTTTTACTAACTAACTAAAATACCAGAACCTTTTTTTTCATCTGTCAGCATTACACCATCATTATCACTTGTTAAATCTTTTAGAAGTCTTATATATTTAGCTTCAATTCATCTGAGACAGTAACCCCAGAGCAGTTAAATGATTATTTAATGTTTTTAAGTACTACAGCATTTGAAAAGTTATAGTCATTTGGCTTTTGTAATTAGATGATTGTGATCTAGTTTAGTATAATGCTATACCAAACGCTATGTACTGCAGGTACCTGTAGCACTTAAAGATGTGGTGGGCAGCAGGTTTTTCCAGGTTGACAGGGAGAGTTAACTTCAGGGTATCTAAGTAAACAGTTATAACCTGAATGAAAACCAAGTTTTTGTCAGCATGGTCAGTACTGAGCTAACTCAACAAGAGCTGGCAGCAACGTGTGCTGAGTTGTTCTCTCTCTCAAAAAAAAAAAGACTGTTAAAAAACAAGGCTTCAGCTGCCAACATTAACAAAGACCTGTACCATGTTCCCTAACATTAGCCAAGCACCAGCCCTCCACACTCCTGTGCACAAAGCTGTCAGAGTGAGACAGGCTCAGAGTGCTGTCACTTTGAATGACTCCATGAATAGGCTGCTACCTTGTAGCGTGCCCCGTTTTGCTGTAAGCTGTTTTGACATCAGCCCTGAGGCCGCCCTCGCACTTGGCTGAAGGTTTTCTGATCAGAGTCTTGTGCACGAGGAGGAAAGCTGCAGTGTTTGGCAGCTTTCAGTCTATGGAGACAAGCGTGGTTCTTTTTCTGCCTTGCTGAGACAAGTGACTGAGGCTCACACAGGAGCTGTCAGTCACTGACAATCATCACTTGCTTCTCCCCCTGACCATTTGCCCTTCTGTCTGTCATTTTGGCTGTCTCATTTGAAACTTCCTAGTGGCCATTCCTTCTGATAATTATTATTTCTAAGAAACATTGCAAAGTAAAAACAGAATTATGACTGAAAGAGAAGTTTGTCACTCTGGGAAATACCATTCTTTGCTCTCTCTTGGTGTGCGTTTACATTTTGCACTTGTTAATAAAGCTGAATACATTTGAGTCCAAAAGTGTGAGTATTTCTGTAAAGAAAGGGAAACGACACACCTTTGACATGGTCTGACAATAAACAGAAAGATCTGAATGAGGCTGATAAAGGCACAGGTCAGATGTATAAGGGTGTGGCACTTGTAAAGTTTGACCGTGAAAACAAGGAAGTACTTCACTGATGAGAACATAATGTGCGTGACTTCTCTGTCTGATCTATCCTGAACATTACCCAAAGCTTTAATCTGATATGAAGACTGGACAAATAGAGTGACTATCAGGGACAGCTAAACCTTTTTCACGAACAGTTAATGCTATATTTTCATAGAGAAGACATGCCCATTATGCTTATGTTGCTTGGTTTTGCTTATTCACACTGAACAAACAGAAGAAATGCACCATGTGCATTATGATAGCATGGCGGTATTGCCATATTAGATGAGTAGCTTTAGTGTCAAACTAACTTTACACACTCTGTGACTTCTTTTAATGTTGCACAACAACTTAGAGCCTTTGTTTTGCTTCTGTATCTTTCAAAAAGTACAAGATGCAACACAGGCATAAAAAGTCCTGTTTTAATCTGGCAGTGTGAGAAGAAGCACTCATAGAGCACAAACCTCAGTCAAGGCCACAGTGTGATTAAAAAAATAGTGCAATCAGGATCATAATCTGGATCAGCACCATTGTTTTTGGTGACAACCCCAACATTTCCTGAAAATTTCCTCCAAATCTTTTATCCATTTTTACCGGATCTTTGCTAACAGACAGACAAACAAACCAACGGACACAACCCAAAACAGAACTTCCTTGGCAGAGGAAACAAAAGGGTCACATGTAGGAGCAGAGAGAAGGTTACCTGTGACCTTGACCTTTGACCCCATGAACCTTAAAATCAACAGCCAACATCTTTGTCTCATGAGGCGTCCAGTTGTGCAGTTTGACATTCCTACATTACACTGTTGCAGAGTCAGAGCACTAAGACAGATGTGATGTTGACCTTGAAATCAACAGTGATCATCCTTGACCCATGAGATGTCCAGCTGTGCAGTTTGACATTCCTACATTACACTGTTGCAGAGTCAGAGCACTAAGACAGATGTGATGTTGACCTTGAAATCAACAGTGATCATCCTTGACCCATGAGATGTCCAGCTGTGCAGTTTAACACTCCTGTTATTCAGCTGCAGAGTTAGAGCACAGGCTGATCTATGACCTTGACCTTGGACTTTGACCAGATCACCACCAAAATTTAAATCAGTTGTTCCTTGTACCATATTTAATGTTTCCTGAAAATTTCATGACAATCCGTTTATAACTTTTTGAGTAATCTTGTGCAGAGACAGAAAAACAGACAGCAGACAGACATAATCTCCTTGGCAGAGGTTAAAAAAAGGTTGCACAACTCTCTTGCATTGGCAGATTTTGTGACAGAGTATACAATAAATTCTCCAAATTTAGCAAAGAGACAAGCCCAAAGAGACTCACTTTAAAATATCTAATTTCAAATATGTTCAAGTATTTTGCGGGACAAATTTCCTCTCAAAATAGTTACTAAGTGGTAGCAGGCATCTCAAAACTCATCTAGATTTTGTTGGATATCTTCTCTTATAGAAAACATGTCCTGGACTAAAAACCACACCAATGATAAATAATAGTTAATAAAAAAACAACAACAAACTAGTCCAAATCTGCCTACCTTCATTTTAAAAGTGTACTCCAGTCATAAATGTAGTGGCTGCCACGCTAGGTGCAAAATGAGCTGAGGAGGGTATGACGTGGGTGGAAGTGGTCAACACAATAATGTGCAAGTACTAGAATGCAGTTTTGCAAGCCATGCACACAAAAATAAGTTATGATTCTCAAAACAACTCACTGGTCACTTGGTCACAAACACACAGTGAGATTGCAATAGAAAGATTGCCTGTTTTCTTGAAATTTGGAGAAGTCAACTAGTCTCCAAGAGCTGCAACCTGGAGAGATGCTACTTTAAGGGTCTCTCTGTTAAGCATTGCTATTTATTACTAAACAAAATATAAAGGTATGAGAAAGTCTGAAAGGAATTTCCTAAAATTTCAAACAAGGCTAGTTGTATCATGTTTTTTAAACATTATGCTAAGTTAGACTAACTGTCTTATTGCTGTCTTCTGATTAGCATTAGGTTTTGATCAAGCTATTTTGTCTTTAGTTTTGAAATCCATGACCTGTGATCTTGTCTGGACCAGCAGATATGATACTTTTGCTAAAAAAATGACCTCAATAATAATTTATATGGTCAGTCATAGGTGGAGCTTTTATTGCTGTAGTTTTAATGTCACCTGACCAAGTCCCTGTGTGTTGGAATAGGGACGTTTCCTTTTTTAGAATGATTCATAAATGTATATTTGAACATAATATTCTCTGTCTGAAGAAATGAACTAATTTTCCAAATTAAACAGTGACAGCCCTAATGGACTCCCGCTACAACTGTGACGCATTAAAATGCATGCACTGACGGTGATATAATAAACTTTGCTATTTGGGGAATTAACCACATCCCCAAACAGCAACTGCTGAATATAAAAACTGGAACGTTATAATCAGCAAAGCAGGTTGAGGCAGCAGACCGCCCTGGAGGTAAAGAGGCAAGAGAGTACATTTATTGTGGAATAAGGTTTAGTCTGACATGATGTTTTATGACTGTACAATAAATTTTATAAGCTGTGATAACATGCTCTTTCACAAGAAATATCACGTATTGTCATTTTAAAAATAATTCTGTGATCAAATAGTCTCATTACATGTTGAGAAATACCTCAACATTCATTGCTTATTGTACCAAATTTCCTTATCTTCAGTAACGATTTGCAATTTAGGTAGCATTCATTCTTGACATTAGTCACATACACTTCTATGATTTAGCTGTATTTGGTAAAGGCAAATTGACATGTAGCCTGGGGATAAGAAATTGATTTTGTATATACCTTTTTGAAGGCCTTAAACAACCCGGATGAAACATTAAAAATCAGATTCAAGTTATGATCAAAGCTACACTAGACAAAAATATTTTAAAAAACAGGCCATTAACATTTATTCTAATCTGATATAGCTAAGAAGTGCTTGTTGAAGCCTCCAGCCGACTCAGAGCAACACTGGTGCCTGTAGAGATGTTTTTGGCCATGTGATCAAGTCACTTTTTTTTCTATTTAAGTTTAATGTTCATCTTAATGTGTTTGGCGTGACTGTCGAAGCCTCCCACAGCCGACTACAGCTGGTCTATCTGCACTCTTTCTCTCACAACAGCTGCTTGTAGCACAACACTGGTGAAAGCTGAACTAAAACAAAGTAGCAGGAAATAAAACCAAAACAATGATCTGATAGATAATTACAGGCTTTGGTAAAAAAACAACAACAAAAAAAAACAGGAGGAACTGCAGAGTCGAGCAACATGTCGGTGTTGGTTCAACGAAACAAACATTTTAAACACTTCCTTTCTTTTTACATAATATACTAAAGAGTAGAAGCAAATTGCTTTGTCACTGGAGCTTGCTTTATTCCAGCAAGAATACGCACTGAAAGTTATATTCTGTAGAGAAATTTGCCTTTTGATTTGCTCAAGCAAGGCTCTAAAGCCCAAGTTAGGAAATAAATTTGTTTTGAAAGAACTGTACATGCTGGAAATAGATACTCAGTGAGTCAAACTGTAAACTCCTGCTCATGTCCAGTTCAATTTCATTCTGAATAAATAAAGGCATGTGGCTAAATCCCTGATAGCAGTGATAAAGAGGGTTAATCTGATTGTAGCGGGGACTTCAGGAAGCCAAGGTAACACAAACACTGGTGGGCGACGGCTGCAGATAAGGCTGGTTTGATACACTGTGAGCGCTCCAAACAAAGGCCCTCTGAAGTCGTCCTGTGTTGTCTTTCAGATAAAAGCCAGACCACAATAAAGCCCCTGCAGTCAGCTTCCACAGTTTTTCACCCTGTCAAACCTGATTCTGCTGACTCGCCTGTTTGTTTATTGGTGGCTTGTCCCTCTGGAATCTGAGACATGATCCTATGCTTACAGTAAACCCCTAAACAAAGTGGGAGAGCTGTTCAGGTTTTCTTTGTTGGATCAGTGCATTTCACAGGTAGACAATATGACCAGTTTAGATGTTTCAAAATGCGGTATCAGAGCATTTTCAATCATCTTCAGTTCCAACATCTGAGATGGTAAATGTAAATTGTTTGGTTGATTTGTGGTTTGAATTTTGTTTACAAGCAGATGTTTCATGTTTATGTGTTTCTGGTTAATTTGCACTGGCATAGAACTTTAATTGATATAAAAACTTCACTGAAAACACTTTTTCCTTTATGTCTCAGATGACTGGTCTGACATTCTATGACCTGTACTGCATTTGGACCTAAATTGAGATCCGCTGACTCATTCCTTGGTTTAAACGCACAAACAGCCAACCAAGAACTCATGCTGTCTTTTCCTGGAAGGTTGAACACAACAGGAATTGCCAGAGCAGATGTGGAAGCTCAGCTGTCTATTACTGCCATCTAATGGTTAAAAAGCTAAAAAGCACTGTTTCTGCATATATTTTCAGCTGTATTCACTTGAATCATGGTTGAGTAGTTTAGATATTCTTTTTTAAACAAAGATGATCCATGAACAACCTAAATCTGTTTGAATAGTCACCAAAGTCTTTGCTGTTTGAAGAATAATGAGCAAAATCCCAGATCCACAGCTCAACATAGTACAACAGAGGTGGTGTCTTTTCATTTGGGTCTGTGCATATATGCATTCCTGATCCCTTTCAGCCAAGACACCTGCCTAAATATTGGTTTGCGACAAATAAAATCATGAGCGGATTCATTCTTATCTCATCAAAGCAACCCACCTCCTTTGTCTCCTCAGCTTAAAGTTCTCGAGTCCTTTTGTGAATTAATTACATGTATCAAACAATTGATATCTGCAGCTGGCTCGTGGCTCTGTGTACAAGGCAATAACTCATAAACACAGCAGTGTCACAAAAGCAAACGCACAATGAGGATGGCAACAAGTATCGGTTTCACTGGCGCTGGTTAAACACAGCTTCAGTTGGAGGAAAACATTGTGCGAGCTGCGGTAAAGCAATAACCAAACACTTGGAAGCAGCACGTTGATACACTGTATCTGCTGTCGGGACACTTCACCTGCAGCCGTCTTTCAGCACGTTCATTTACAGCTTCGCCGTCACCTTTCTGCCAGAGCAAATTGACATGTCATCACTTGACTATATTGATCAAACCTCAGTTGTAAAGTGGAGGCCTCTGCTGGACACCTTACGTACTTTTTTTTTTTGTCAGCATGTTAAAGCTTCCTCTCTTTTTCACAATGTGACGTCCTTTGCCTCTTTGGTGTTTGGTGTTGGTAAACACAAGGCTGAAAGGTGCAGCAGTCCTCTTTAGAAAGTACTACGAAACCTGTTTTAACTGTAGCTAGCAGGCTTTCAGTGACACACAAATACAGCGCTAATGTGATCCAGGCTCACCCCGGTGCCCATAGCGGTCACACTAGTGTTGTCTGCTGACAGCTCCTGTTAAGACTCCATTGTGTGGACATGGCCATGGAAGACAGGAGAGGTGGTGGTTAAAAGCACAAAGGGGACATGGGTGCACACTCCTCTCTTTCTCTCTCATCACAACTGCCTTTTCTTCCAGCAGTTGCTCTGTTGATCATTGAGGATGAATGAGGATCACAGGGCCTCCCTACCACTCCTGATGATGAGGGGTGATGGGGAGCTCGATGGCGGTATGGGGCGAGGGGGCTCACCAAAGTCCAGCCAAAAACAGGTGCTGGCCAAGATATGAGCGGCTCATAATGGTGCTGACAGATGAGTCGCTCAGAGAGGTTCTGGACTGATCATAGTGGTTTCCTCAGCTGCTTTAGTCTCACTCTTCCTCCGCTCGTTTGTCTCAGGCTAACCGCTGGAGCAAAGGTGCTGTTGTGCCTTGTCACTGTGGACGTCTTCAAAGCAGACGAAACAAAATACTAAAGCAGTGAGGATGTATCTGTTTCCTCCTCCGTCCAAATCGTTAACCTTCAGCTCAGCTCATCAGGGAACAGAATCTTCATTACAGGACAAGTTTTTTTTTTAATTATTATTAAAGTGTACATTAACTATTTGGTTCCAAGATTTCTTACAAAAGAAATCAATGGAAGTGTTTTATGCATCTTTTTCAAATGTCTTATGTTTTATTGGTTTGATTTGATTAAGATGAGCTTCTCCCCTTTTTTATTTTAAGAAAATGGCAATTTCTATACATAAATAAGTTAAAAGGACCAAATCATTTGCAGTTTATTAAAAAGATCTGGGCTAAGAACCAAACTTGTGTTTTTCTTTAACAAAATTAGTCCTGTCTGATAAATTAGAAGTTACCCTAAAATAATTGTTGTCATCATGTCCAAAAATGAAAAGACTAGAAAGTCACCAATTCATGCCAAAAAATTAACACAAGAAATTACTATATGTCACTTTCATACATAGATGTAGCCAAAATATGACATTGTTTGTTAAAATGTTAATGCATTGATTGATTTTAATTGTATGTGGATAAAGCCAGACTGATCTGTCCCTGTTTCTCGTCTATGTTGCACTTAATGTGTGACCACAAAAGCCTTTTTCCACATCTACTCAACAATAAATTATTTTTAACTTGTTGAGCCACCATCAAAACTATTAAGAAGACCAACATGCAGGGTACAGATGTTTTTTTCTCCCAGGAACTTACTCAATTTTTACCTAATTTTGGAGTCTACTAAACAATATCATTGTAAATAAATATAAAACACAACAGATTGGACAAAAATATTTCAACATCACATTTTTGTCTTACTGTGATTTTATGCACATGTCATATCTTGTTTGTTAAAAACATGAACTGATGTCCTTTTTATTAAAATTAGGTTGCTGAAACAAAGGTTTAAATGATTTGCGTTTTTCAATTTTCAGTGGAGCCTTTAGCGAAGCTCTCATATCAAAGCCAAAGTGATTCAGACCATAATGAGGATGATTATTCTACCTTGTCAACAAGCTGTTGAAATTCAGTGAATTCAGAAATGACAAGGAAAACTGCACCTTAATCTGTCAATGGAGGCCAAACATAAAATGGTAGCAAATATAACTTTAGTGGATGTTGAGATTTATTAAAATGAATTTTAAAACATACGCAAATACTGTTATTTAAACCCAACAATATAAACAAAAAGGAAGGTCATGCTGTAGCAACTTAAAGGTAATAATTCTTAAATTAAGTTAATTCATGAACATTTTTTGTGGACTTTTGTGCTTCTTGGCAGCTGTTATAAAGCTGCTTATGTTCTGAAAAAAGCCATAATTCTTTGTCCAAATTCTCTTTAGCAAAATGCCTCACGTCCTGTTTTGGGAGACTTAATCAGGGTTTCCATATTAAAAAATGCTGCAGGTCAGTTAGGTCACAGAGACAAAGGTCTTTATGAAGTGGGGGGGGAGTGGAAGCTCTGTGTGCCCAGGATGACAGATGCCGAAATGTGATTGGCCTGTTCCTGCACGGATGGGATTCGCTGTCAACAAGTCCCAATTAGTCCAATCAGAGTGGAAGGAAACGACACAGAAAGGATACTTTGTTAGGGCCACTGTGTTTGTGAAGCTGATAAAAAACAAAACACAATCACTTGTTCTTTCTTCCCACCCATCTGAGTCTATGGGGCCAAATTAATTTGGGATTTAGACTAGCTGTGGCATGGCTTTGTTGACCCTCGCTGCAGGACGGGCTGCTACATTGTTGTTGCCTTTAATGTTGCTGTTGATGTAAATATCACCTCCTGTGCTTTTTTTGTGTGTTTCTGAACAGAATTCAATGACCAAAGCTGCTTCCTGACACAAATGTGTCATCGAGAGTCTTTCAGATTGCATTCAGCCATAATCTAAGCGACAGGCTGCAGCTCGGATGAGAAGTATCTCACGGGAGAACTATGGAGTCAGGGGCGGCCATGAATGCTGAGTCAAACTTGATAAATAAAACCAGGGAAGAAAAATGAAACACCGAGTTTGAAAAACAAAATTACAGCAGTAAATGAGGAATAAAAAAGAAGCTGTAATGTCATTATTTTCATCACGCACAATAAAATATACAAAACTAGATAGAAATAACTGAACATGCAGTGACATAGTGGACTGCAATGACAAAAAAAGAGGAAATCTCAAACCACACTGAGATTCCTTTAAGCAAATAACCATCCTGGGACTTTGACCCAACCAACTAATCAGCCAGTGCTTAGTGAGTGATGGGACATTGACCTCTGACCTGAGGAAGTCATTTAGATGGAGACACACTGAAGGTCTGATTCATGGTCAGAATATCAGCCTTGATGCCAGGGATGGCAGAGGTGAGGATGGACAGATAGTTGAGGAGGTGGGGCAGGAATGTATTCCTAATCTAGATCTGCCACTTTTATTAAGGGTTCTCATTTCTGACAAGCTCAAAACAGTAAACCAGTAAAATGATCATACATATGTTATTGAATATCTTCAGCAATGTCAGAAAACTGGCTGATTTTTCGGTAAATTCTCAGTAATGTGTTTTCATTCTCAAATTAAATTCAGGCCTAAAAAGAGAAATTGGTTTGTAATTTTTTGGGGGTCATTACCCTCCTGAGACCCTGCGTCTTCATGTGAGATTATTGCAGTGAAAAAATGAGCACCACACAAAGATTTGGGTCTCAGGAGGTTAAAAGTCCTCATTTTATTCAGAGCCCTATATTATTTTAGAACTGTTTGATCTATTTAAAAGATATCCCCAGTGATATTATGGCAGGCATTCTGTTGGAGTGGATTTTTGTCAATGGCCAGAGGAGCAGGCAGATGCCAACCTTCCTGTATTATTTCTGTACTGTGCAAGATGAAATACTGACTACATGCCACATTTTGTATGGTTTTGTCTGGTTAAACATAAAATTAAGGTCAAAGAAGTGAGTGATGATACTGAGTGTTTTCTCTTTTGCCTTATCTTGCCTTATCTTATTCTTATAATAATCTTTACGAATGCCAATCACAAAAAACATTTAAACAATTGATAGATTTACAGTACCATCTTGCTTCTTATGTTGTTAATCATAGTTCATGCCCATCCAAAAATTTAGATTGCCTCCAAAAAAAGGTTTGCCAGATATAGATTTACTTTTGAAGGAAAAAAGTATTTTACAGGTGATACATTCCAGTGTTTTACCATTTACATGCAACATTGCATCTGTGTTGTTAAATAGTATCCATCTGCCAGTGATTGGCTGACATTAGCCTCCCTGATTCAGACATATTGAAGCTCCTGAACATCACAAAGTATAGAGAAGAAACCAGCAAAAATCCAAAAATAAGTTTTCTTTTTTTAATGGACCAAGTCTCAGAAGTGCACCGCCTGAAAGAGAAAGTAGACACTGTTACAACGTGCCAGTCACTGGTTTCAGTCATCACATTATCTCATTGTAAGAGGATACACTGAGCTTGAAGGTTATTTTAGGGTTCACAGTCACATCTAAGGACCTAAAGGGTCTCTGGTTTTTCTTTGGTATGTCAGAAGAACGACACTGAAGAATCTCTTATAGATCAAAGCATGGAGATCAAACACAGCATCCACAGAAGGAACGCAGTTCGAATGGATCTCAATCAATGTCTGTACCCAAAGCTGAGCCAGCTGAGTCATACATGAGCAGTTTCACAGGAAGTGCTTTCCATTGTGCAGGGACTTGGTACAGAGCAGGACAAGTTGGCCCAGTGCAGCTCTGCCTCTGAATATTTTGTTCCTAGTTATAGTTATTAATCAGAAGTCCTTTGGGGTCTAATCATGCTGCTGAGGTAACTAATTCTGGTATTCTGACAGAAATCAGCTAAGGTCCAGAACCAGAAATTAGGTTTCTGTAGATACTCGCAGGGACAAAATTCACTGCAGGACAGAAAAGCTAGTAATAAATATATTATATCTCATGTTACAATAGTGTGCTCCATGCAAATTTTTCCTACATTTTTCCAAAACATTAAGTCTAAGGCATCTTTTGTGAGAGGCCAAACTCACAGTCTTTATACAACCCAGCAGAAATGTTTAGGAGCCCTCTGAGATTTCCCTTTAAGACATGACTCTGAGAAAGTAGAGGACTATATGTCATTTTATATGGAGTGTCCTTATTCAGTTGTGGTAAAAACAAAACCATGTGATCAGACTTAAGTTGAGTATGTTGTTTTGTATTTTGTTTTTCTGATGAGTGACCTGTATTTGAAGACTAAGCTGGATATTTTGGGACTTTTTTCTTGTTTTGCCCCTGCTGGTAGTTTGATTGGAAGGAGCTGTGTTTGTGGGGGGTGACTTCGGCCGAGTGGTAGGGAAGTTGTCTTCAGATCAAAAAATCCGTAGGTTTGGTCCCCAGCCCCTACAGCACACTAAGGTGTCTGAGCAAGAAACTGAACTCCTCATTGCCCCAGATATGCTTATCTGTGTGTGGGAGAATATAAAAGAACTGTTTATAGAAAATGTAAAATAGAAAGCAGTGTGTGTGTGTGTGAATGGGAAACAGAATTTTTTTTTGGCAGGTTAAAAAAGCACTATGTAGACACTCGACACTTGACTTTCCCTTTGGTGATAAATAAGGTTTAAATCAATTAATGTATGGACCATTTACCATTTATCTTTTCAAATAAAGCAAAACAGCTAGTTTAGCAATCAGTGTTATGCAGGTTAACACTTTACAAGAACTACAGTAGCTCTAAGTTTAGTTTGCATGCATTCAGATTGAACCATTTCAGGTTCAAAGTTCACCACTTAAAAATTCTGCACTAACTTCACATTCCCAATATGAACATATTCATCCACCCATTCATTTTTTGGGTCAAATGTGCTCAAAGTTACAAGGGCTTCTCTTCCTCTGTTCAGTTACGAGGGCTTCAGGAGGGTTAAATTCAAGAAAATTCTAATGCCACTCATGAATGTGATAATTTGTAGCACTTTTTGCAGTGAACTAAGTAATTTGCTTAGTAGGTAGACAAGAATCAGCAGTGAAAGGAGTTTATCTCTTATGTCTTGTGCAATGCATATTGCAGAAGTTCAAACCCTTCAATATTGTCATACCTCTGTAAATTACATTATATTACCAAACATCAGTCCTCTGTCACAGTTCAGCATGAGTTGTTCCTGACTGAACTGCAGGGCAGTTTTTCAAATGAGAAAGAACTAATGCTTATAAAGAAAAATACACATGAACATGTCAATGACCTCCACCCACGACTGTTTTCTAAATCTGATTCTTTACTAGCAAGCTGGTAAATACATTGCCATATGTTCTGAATACACAAATATCCTCACTAGAAAAAGAGAGAACTCTTTGGTGAAGACAAAAAGAAGAAAAAAATTAAAAAATCTTCAAGTAATGTCCTGTATTTTAGCATTAATATATGTATAACAGAAATAAATGAAACTTTTTAAATCCCTGTTGTGAGGTAGAATGTTCTAATGAAGTAACTTTGGCTGAAGGGCCTTGATGGCTGCTGGGGAGAGATTTTTTTCTTTCTTACAATAATAGGAAGTAAAAGTACTCCTATCCTGCAGCGACATTCCTCCTGTTAGACTGATTGATCTGTGGCAAAGAGACCTTTGATGCTCAAGTTGATGTGCCAACTTGCTTCCTCCGTTTAAACATTCAGGAGAAGACTCATCACAACCACCTGCCAATCAAATTTAATTTAGGTGAGGGAGGCTATCTGGCCTGAAGCACAGGGAGCTCTCTGCATACCTGTTCAGCACTGATTGTAATAAAGTGAGTGTGAGGGCTGAACAACTCTAACAGAGCTATGAAACAGCAGGGGGGTAGAGCCACATATACACAGCACATGTTTGAGTAAATATGTGGGCAAGAGAGCCTAAAGTGGAATGTTAGGTGTCTGCTGCAGAGAAAGACACAGCTTTCCAGTCTTAATAAGTCCCAGGATGCCGTTAAACCAGCAGTTACTTAGTTATTCTTCGAGCAGTGTTCGCTCAAAAAAACTGACAGGGCTTCCTTTTACAGGCGAGCTGGGCATGGCCCAGCGAGAGTGCCTCATAAAGCACAACAGACACATAGCAAATGTGTAGATGAATGTAAAGAGCATGATAAATTATAGAATAGCAGTCAAACACAATGTGTGCATGAGAATTAGATTACCAGAAGCCCACATGTAATGTACATAGATTCAGCGTCATAATTACTCATTTAAGGTAAACTCTCTTCTCACAGAGATAAACTTTCACACAGGCTGGCATGTCCCTTTCCTATATATTTCTGCTTAACTGAATGAGGTCCCCAGGGTGCTTTAGGATGTGATTTATGGTCAAACAAAAACACTGAGACAAGGACTTATGGCCTGTGAATTGTTTGTGTTAGCTGCCCTATAAAAGGCATTACCTTGTCAGCTTCACCAGTGTATGGACTCAAACGTGATTAAGGTGGAGTGTGTGTGAGTGTGTACCCTGTACTTGAAAAATCAGCTGCAGTCCAGATGCCCCTTTGGTTAATGTTTTGCTACCTGACACAGGATATATAGAAACATGTTAAGATGGGGGGGTAAACTAAGATTAAGATCAATACTGCAAAATTAGGAAAATAAAAACTCCTCACAAACCAGTGTAGATTCTCAGTCATCCAGGCCATGGAGACAAAATGACAGGTTATCATGTAAGTTTTAGGCCCAGTTTACATGTGAATAGTCTCCTGGAAAATTATAGATTTTCCAATGTTGATTGTAAAAAATCTATAATACATTATGGTTGTTTGGTGGTCTGTGCTACTGTTTTATAATCCAGTACCCATGGGTTTCAGCCCAGATTGCATCAGGAAGGGCACCATCACTGTTTAGACAAGACTGCAAAATATGTTGAACTTGCTGTAGTTTCCATGCCAGGGTAATAGCTAGTGCTGTGATTTTTCTATTTTTCAAAAGCCGGAAATAGCATTTAGAGGAATCTAATAGGTAGGCTTTTGTTTTGCAAGGATTAGCAATATTGTTCATACAATTCAATTCAACCTTTTAGGTATCCAGATTTGTCCTAAAGGCTTTGTACATTTGAAAGGTTTGGGTTTTTAAATGTCATGCCATTGTGTAGAAAGGAGGATCCAAATGCAGGCAAGAATCTGAAGGCAAATTAAAAAAAAAAAAAAAATCCCATTTATTTAATCATAAATTGTGCTCTTATGACACTATAATTTTATGTTAAAGCAAATTTATGGGTGATGTACCTACACAAATTATAGTGAACAATATACAAATTATTATTCTGGTAAAAAAATAGACTGACATGTACACAAGGACAACACCAATGAATATTTGAAAGCTTGGTGGCAGCAGAAACAGCAAATTCATGACATGTGGCTCAAGTGCATTGGCATGGCTTGATTCTTGAGAATTTGAGGCAGACTGGTCACACTGACCTCTTCACTTAAACCAGTGTGATTGGGACAAAGTCATGGAAACAACCTCATGCTGACATGATGCCACTGGTGGCAGTGTTGTGCTAGATTAGCGTGGTCTTCTAGCATGTCACTGCATACTGACACTGCCTAAAAGATTCGTGCCAATACAGGGGTGTAGAGAATCGTGAGGACAAAGGAAAGCGTCTCGGGGACATCGAAAATTGCAGTGAAAACCCTTGTTTGTACTGTCATGCAAATCCTTCAATTTTTCATGCTACATATTAAATCCTGAGTCTGGTGCCTTATATTTAAAAGATTAAGATCTACATGTCCCCCTGCTTCAACCTGCATGCTTTATCAACCATGACAGTCTTACCACTCTGTTATTCAGCTCAACTGCCATCTTTGCACTCATTAATTTACTGCAGCTTCATCCCTTTAACTGCCAACCTTTAGCTCTCAGCTTTAACCTGTCAAGTCAGTCATTCCTGCACTCATATCCTCCTCTGCTACTCTGCAATAAATCAAATCCATGATTTATGTTTTTCATGTGTCTGGGAGTCCTCAGTGCCTATAGTCCGCTGTCATCGTTGAATTTATTCAAACCATCATTCAGAAAAACAAGAAATAGTAATTAAATATTTGCTAAAAACGTGCAAACTGTCACTTCACATTTCAAGAAATTGTTTGCCATAACAAATGCTGAGGAGAAAATACATAGGAAAAGGTTGCTAAATTAGTAATTAGCTAGTGTTTTACAGCAAACACTCAAACCATTTTTCCATTCTGCCTTTGATCCACCAAGTATCTCATTTTAAGTTTCTGGACATCTATTGAAGTTTCCTATGATGTGACATTGAGTATATGGAGCCCGTAATTACAGAAACTTTACTGAGAGATCATTTCCAACGGTGGCCACCCACACTAACTCACTGTAATGTAAGAAGCTTCAGCTAAAAGCTCCACCAAAGAGCATTTGGAATATTATGAGCGAGACACCTTCTCAAGTGTTGACATTAACATTAGTAACATGCTTCTCTGTCTCTGTTATTCTCATAAATGCTCCCATTGAAATGGCATTCTCATCAAATCAAACCTCTTAAGTCCAATTTGTGGATTTACAACAAATCTGTAATCACGGCTAACTCTGAAGTAATTCAACACTTCCCATGAAATATGGACAATGACTTACCACCATGTGAGAGGACAGCATGCTTCAGCTTGTTTCCCAGGCTGTTTTTAGATGTGTTATGGTTGTGTGTATCAGTCTTAATGCCAAGGTCATGGCATCTAGATGGGTTTTCCACTATTAGAACTCATTATACCTAATTAGACCTCAGCTGCTTGTATCTTCGCCCCTCATAACATGCTCTCACACGCATTTATACACATATATACCCCTGATAGGACAGATGGACAGTCGCACATGCTCATACTAACACACATCGAAGACACGAACACATATACAGTCGTCCACTGTCGAACACACCCCTTCCGTGCCAAATGGCAAATAGCGGTGGCTGAATGTTCCTAGAAATGATGTTTGGTAAATGGAGAAGGCTGGGAGTCCGGGATTGGAGTGGGCGAATGGAGCAGGTGGTTCAGTTTCAGGTCCCACTGGGTGCATTCCCTCACTTGAAACCACAGTCCAAGGTAGCATGGCTGTCTGGAAAACAAGTTTATCAACAGCCCCTGACACATTGCTCTTTAACAAGTGTGAGTGTACGTGTGTGTGTGTGGTTGTGGTGGGGTGAATAATAGGAGCTGTTAGGGGCCAAAGACCCGTCATGGCTCAGTTAGCTTTTTCTGTCCTGCTTCTCTTCGAGCAGCCTGGTCCTCCATCACAGCTGGCTCTTTTCTGTGTGGAGCTGTGACTTCAGCTATTAAAAACACCACATGAACTTTGCCTGCTTCCCACAGATGTTTAGTAAAGATCATATGAAAGAGAGATGGAGATCCAGGAAAGCGAACACTGCTAGAAAGGTAGCTCACTATAGGACAGCAAATGCAAAGCAACAGCTGATTTAAATATCACAATGAGAAGGAGTTTTAGTCAAACCTTCTTAATGACATTATACTCGATGTAATGGGATGTTGCAAGGGCTAGCAGGATTTGTTAGCATTCAGAGAATGTGTTAGGGATGACTCTCAACTACTACCACACCAAACTGAGCTAAATTTCTAAAGTATTTAGTGAGTTATACACATTTTTTTGTCAGTTAAGGTCCGTTTCAATTAGCTGTACCAGCCATCTTCAATTAGGCTGATTCCAAAAGTAATGAGTTTTAGATGTACACCCAATGATTACTTCCTGAAAGTTTCACTAAAATCTGTTCTGTTGTTTACCATTAAGTTAATGGAAATAAGTAAAAAGACCCAATAGGTTTTTTTTTTTTTTAATTTCTTTTCTGGGATGTTTACAGTTCACTGATCCATACATCTTCCCCTGCTGGTAGTTGTGCTCAGATGTGTACTGACCAGAAACAGGATGCTGATAAAATGAGGAAAACACAGCGGGAAAGGGACTTTTAGTGGCCAGAAAGGATGTTGTGGTCAGCTAAAGTGAGCGATCATAATAGCAGGTGGTGTGGCTGCCGTATCTGTTTACTGTAAACTATAATCTACTTACTACCAAACTTGCTAGAAGGATGTCCACCAAAAAGAAAAAAAAAAAAGTCTAGACTGCCACCATAGGATCATTTCTGCGATTTCAGAGATTATTTAAAAAAACAGAAACACTTCTGAAGAAATTTTAAAGTGTTTTAAATTTGCTTCAAATTCCAACAAACTGTCTTCTGTGGTGGCAAGGTTTTTATAAGATAACACCTGACTGTGTAATGTCTGAATTCCAAGTCGTGACTATGTTCTGTCTGAATTCCACAGCCTATGAGGTTTTCACCAAATTACCCTGTTACTTTTCACTGAAACCAGACTGACCTTGCTTCCTGTCTCCTCCTCACCTACCAACATTCTAATATCTTAGATATAAGCTCCTGTCTGGACTCTGGAGGTAGAGCTTTGGTTTGGAGCTTCCCGTGTGGGCTGGGACTCTGATGTTAATTCTTAATTGTCTTTAGAAATCTCTATATGTCGTGCACCATACCTAAATAAACCTGTGCTTTCATCTAACAGTGCCTGGAAATCGATTTCTTCCACAACAGTTCTCTTCTCAGTAACCTGTGACTTAATTTGGTAATAGACTAAACTGACAAAATGCAAAGTTTTGTAAAAGTTGTTTTGTTATGAATAAACTATAAAAAGTGTAGAACCAAAACCAAAATAAATGTTGAAGCAGTTGCCAGTGGCTCATTAGGGTCACCAGGTAACTACGCACCTGTGTGCAGTCTCTGACAGCACTCCTTATATGACAGGCGCACAGAAAAACGGACTAGAAATTCACCTTTAAAGGTGACAAACAGTCACTTTGCAAAAAACTAAGTTGTATTTTAAAAAAAAATCCTGAACTATAAGTGTCAAAACTGTTGGGTCATCACATGTCATTTTATAATGTCTGCAGTGTTTTATGTAGGAAATGTGACAAGTAAAAAAAATAAACTCTCACTTTCAGTTTTTTGAAAATAAAGGTCAGAGCTTTCATCTGATGAAATTCAGTGAGAGTTTGGATGTGCACACAGCACTCTGGAGGGAATTGAGAGAAAACCACAAGTCCTAAAGCAGCAAGAGAAACAATGACTAAAAGACGGCATAAATCTTTGTGTTTTTAATGTATAAACTGTATAAGAAGTATAAAACGTTTGAGATAAAAAAAGAGTGCAAAAAAAAATGGAGACAGCTCAGTTGGTAAAGTGTACAACTTTATCACACTGTATGCTAATCATTCTTTGGCAAAATCTTCAAAGATCATGAAGCATAAGCTGTGATTCTGTAAAAACAGTAAAATGTATCAAAATGCCAGTTCAGTCATATAAAGTCCAACTTTCTGTGACCTGTTTATATTTTGAATGATGTTTCTACTGTGAAGCAGGCTTGAGTTATAGAGCTCCCTTTGTATTGTATGTTGAGGGAAAAAATGCAAATTTTGTCTACATTGTATTATGTTTTGCTACAAAATCATATCACACTATCCCTTATCCAGCTACACATTTTGATGTATTTTTATATAAATTTTCCTGGAGCTGCGGAAGGAGCAGTGAATCAAACATTATGGCGAAAACAGAAGAACACTGAATCATTTAAAATCTTAATCAATAAAATAATGTTTAGCTTTAAGCTTTTGCTTGACAAAATAGTATTTACTTTAGGATGTAAATGACCTTACTGGAATAAATTTCATAGTAAGTCTGTCCATGATCCTGCAGTGCATTAACACAGCTTTAATGGGACAGTTGAAGCTAGACTGAACCAAATTAAAACATCTATCCTGTAATGCAGTAAATTAAGCAGATGTTTTAGTTTTACAAGAAAATAAAGAAGTTACGACCATGTTCTTGCTTTCGGTATGATCAGTCAGAGGAAAGAAGAGAGAAATTACTGACAGTTAACAGCAAGACAGAGCTAAATATGTTGTAGTTAAGACATGTTTAAATCCCACAGAGAACATATGGGATACAAATTGGCTCCATCATGACCGTGATGACAGATTTCCTTCACCGTCTGCTCCTGCAGCACCTGTGCTGGTTTTAAAGATGCCAGTTAGCTCAGTCTGCAGTGCTACAAGATGCTTCAAAGTCGACACATCACTGAGGCATAAAATATCCTGAGCAGGAAATCGGCAATAATTTCGCTGTGAGTCAGTGAACCAAAACACAATTATCGTATTAAAATGTGGGAAAAACTAAGCTTGATCAGGTTTCACTCATAACAGCTTACTTCAACTCGTTCTGCGAGTGACTTTTTTTTTCCTGAGTGTTTAACTGACAGGTTGAACTACTGTTCCACGTATCCTAAAGGAACGTTTTCAGAAACCAAACCTGTGAGTTCATGTTCAGCCACTGTAATGTCACCCTCACTTCCTTTCACATGAGCTGTGGGTGGCAAACGGCAAAAAGGTTTGGTTTTTCAGGAAAGCTGGTGCGATATCACTTTCTGCGTGTGTGTGCTTACACAGTCATGTAGATTGATATCACCTCGGTACAACCCCTGTATTGTACATCTCTGTTCCATCTCTCCACCTGTCACTGTGGAGTATCAGTTATGGGCCTGGACTATTTATGAGGTTACAATGGTGCTGTCAGGGTGGCTGCGATTAATGAAGTTGGTCTGTGTTGCTGCACATGTTCCCTCACAGCCTGACTGCTCACCCCAGGCTAAACATGGCTTCCCTACAAGCAGTTGGGACATATTCTCCTTTATAAAGACAGTATGAAACACCTGTGGAGGTGTTTTCACACAAGTTTATTATATATAAATATATATATTAGTATATATCCCCCCCCCCACACACACACACACACACTTTTGGTGTCTTCGTATGAAATTAAAATATGAAGCCTTTGAAAAACAATGACATAGCAGTCTATTTTATACTTTGTTTCTTAGAAACTAAACAACTATAGAGCTGTTTTTAGAATTTTTTAACATTTTTTTTAAAACATCTGTCTCATTTTATCTTGATCCTGTTGCCACCAAGCTTTAAACATGTGGTAAAATGTTTAAAAAGGTAGAAGAAATTGTAATGAACAGGTTTTAGGAGTCTTAAAGCTATGAATGTTCTTACTCTCTATTTTGATTTGTTGCTAATTTTGATGTTCTCGACACCTAGTAGCACAACATGGGTATTTTAGTGTTTTTGTTACAATAATGTGAACAGAGGTTTATATATATATATATATATATATATATATATATATATATATATATATATGTATATATATAATATATTATTATTATTATTATTTTTACTGCGCAGAACCCTCAAGCTCCCAGGCCTCTGGTAGAGGACCCGAGCGCAGAGGATGAAAAAAAGAAAAAAAGAGACCACCCGTGGAGGGTGGGAAGGGATTTTTTTTAATAATATATATATAAATATATATATATATATATATATATATATATATATATATATATATATATATATATAAATGGAGAAAAAAAATGTCAGCTTAAAAACAGTATGTGGAGAAGTGCAGGTGAGTCAGAGGGCACCGTGCTTTTGCTGTTCAGGTCCTAAATCAGTGGTCTTCAACTTAAAGTCAGGCAAGTCCATGTCATTTTTTTTCTAGCAATAGTCTGAAGCAAATATGTTTAAATTTTTCAATTAATTACACTACATTTTAGGTAAACTAAAGTGTAGTGTAGGGGGTAACACACCCATTTACATGACTGTGTTACACCCATGCTAGTGTTCTTCACTCATCGTATTGTGTGCTCAGGCTTGCACCCCTCCTTGGACTGGGGGCTCCTCTTTGCAAAGAGACAACGTAAGACAGAGGGACGCTGTGAGCCAAACAGAAGCATTACCATAAATGCAAAAACGTGTGTGCAGGTATAAAACATGCAAACAAAACAGTTTAATTCTACTGAAATTTAACAACTGATCTGGGTCCAGATCCAGACCACTGTCCACAACTTGGTGACTCCTATCCTAAAATATAGTACAACTTCCCTTTGCACATTAGAAAGGGCCTCATCTCTCTCTCTGTTTTTAAATCCTTAAAACCCACTTCTTCTCTTTGGACTTTGACACTGTGTGAGATGTTGATTTTTTAAATTTGTTTTTGATTTTCTTTGGTTTTCTTTGTTTTTATATTAGTGCTATTCATTTGTCATATTTTAATGTCTTCTAGCTATCTTATTTTTGTTTTACTGTCACCTGATTACTGTTATCTGATTGTGTCTTTCATTTATCGTTCTGTACAGCACTTTGGCCCTTTGTGGTTGTTTCAAAGCGCTTTGTAAACAAAACTGGATTAGATTGAAAGACAGCACAAAAATCGATAGTACACTGATAGTTGGTGAAGTTTATTTTCTGGTATCATATTACACACAGCACTTTCTTCAAACTCTATACTTTCTTGATTTACTTATCTTAAGACTCTTTCTTCTCCCCCTACACACTGTTGTGTTTGTGTGTGTGTTTGGACATATTCCAGACAGATGTAATCAATAAAGCCAACATCCAAAAATGACCAGCTTTGTGATGGCAGGACCCCATCATAAATCCCAGGTGCCTTCGCCCAGGGGATCAATCCACAATGCCAGACATGTTATGAACCCTACCCCTCCTGGTGACTTCACCCCCAGGTGGCCCTATCAAATGTTGTTAGTTGTTAGCCCCATTGAGCACACAATGGTTCATACCAGCTGCTGTAGTAAGGATAGGAACTTTAGAACAGAAAGGATCACCTGCAAGTTCACGCAATAACTCAGCCTTGTATTTTACACTCTATGGATTATGTAAAGTTCTGCAGGGGGCAGGTGGTGGGGGCTCTTAATCACCTCACAGTGGTGTTGTTATCCTGTTCATCACTGCATATTGGGCCACCTGACATAAAAAGTCTTGGGGGGGGTATGACTTTGCTTTCACAGCTGCCTGCCTCCAGGAAGTTGACAAGTTTGAAGTTCATTGAAGTAAATAAAATTTGACAATTAAAAAAATGAAAAAAAAATGGAGGGTGAACAGAAAACAAAGATGCACTGAAAGCAAATATTTATTGTCTTGCAAAAGTATTTGCACGTCAACAAAAACTGAAAGCTATAAACAATTCTGAAGAGTTCCAATTGCAGTAGTCATCAGTTTCCAGATAATGAAAGAAAACATTCATGAGAAAACTTACTCAGTAAATGTATGAGTGTCAATTTAGAAGAAACAAATATTTAGAAGCTGGCTGAGGCTTTGTCTCTTCTTTCGAGGCAGTTGTGGCAGAAGTGTCCACATCTGTTGCTCAAGCACTGACGCAAACACATATACAAAAAGAAAAAAAAAACTTAAGTAAAACTCTTGCATACAATTTTCATTTTAGGCAAAAATTGTTATAATTTTACAGGGGAAATATAATTAAAATATGAAAGCATTTGATCAGTTCTGGCAGAGATAACAGTAAGAAACTGTTACGTTATCAGCAGAACAGTGTTGTTGGAGTTTCTGTAGTTTTATCAACATTATTTATAGTTTTATATAGCATATACAGGACCATATATGTGACCATATACAGTTCACAAAAAAACAAGCTGAGAAGTCATGAGATATTTAACTGAAACATTAGATGAAGGAAAATATGCAATGTTTAGAGAGACAAAAATAATTCTGGTAGAGCAGAAAACTGGTTTAAACTACCCTGAGGCCCAAATTCACTAACAGTTTGCAAATATTTGTGAGTGTAGATTTGGATTTTGCACATCCATCTAATTCACTATGCCCCTGCAAAGTGACAGCGTCTCTTTACTTTAATGGGCATGTGCAAAATATGGTATGTCATTGTTTCTGAAAAGCTCTATATCTGGAGTCCACACAGATACAACCAAAAAAAAAAAAATCAAGTTTTTATCTCCACCTTTAAAAGCAATAATAAAAAAATCTCAGTTTTATTTTTGACCACAAAAAGACAGCATCTCTTTACGTTGCTGCAGTGTTCCCACAGTTAAATGATGGATTATGCATGCATTCAGAGGTAAACCCTCCCATATTTATGTAGATAACTGTCAGGGCAAAAAGTATCTGATTTTCAAAGCTCAGCACAGTTTGCATCATGGATTTAGAGTCAAATATGTAGCTCCTTCTGGGAGTTTTAGTTATTTGTGTCTCTGAAGAAAAAAAGCAAGGACGTTCAACAATCTGCTGCGTCTCTGCCTTTACAAGAAGAGTGCAGTCATGTCAGGAAATGAATTATCAGTCCTTTCTTCCAGTTAAGAGTGTCACACATTATTGAAGCTATTATTGATTATTATTATTGAAGCAGAAAAAAACCCCAAAAAAACAAAACAAAAGACCCTGATTCTGATTATATTATTGTCCTGGTTATAAAAACAAAAAAATATTCTTGCAGTTGTACCTCAGACAAGTTTAAATCTATTCATAAACATGCTAAAGTATAGCCACATTTGGTTGCAGGTGTTTTCACTACATTTTTATTATTTTTTTGTCCCTGATTCTATTTTAGTTTGCCTTATCATTATTGTGATGTTTTATACTTATTCTGTTATTATTGTTTTATTATTATTATTATTTTACCTGTTCAAATGTGCATATTCAGGACCCAGAATACTTATTACTAATGTATAGAGTTGTTTCCAATCTGTTTCAACAGAAAAATATGATCAAAATTAATATATGTAGTTTCAAAACACTGAAAGTGTAGAAAAGGGAGGATTATTATGGAATTCAGGCAATTCCATCAGTAAACTATAAGTCATATTTTGAAGCTGATGAATCAATATTTACATCATTGTTCTGGTCACACCGATGATAAGAAATCAGTCAATAAAAAGGCTTTGTCATTAGTAAGTTATTTTCAAGATGATGAGACAAATAACTTCAAAGATTCAGTGGGGGAAAAGAAGGGTCTTGGCAAGTGGGGGTGGGGGCTGACAAATGTTTTGTCACCAACTAAAAGCATGCAGTTACTTTTACTAAACTTGGGAGTAATTGTTGGGACAAACCTTGAAACAAGTTGTTGAGAGTAAAGCATCAGCAAGTAGTGTGTTTGGTGACAAGACAAGATAGTGCTCCAACATCTCCTTGTCATCCAAGGTGTCAGGGATATTTCTTATCTTGCCCAAATACTCGTTGAAAGATATTTGTACACCTATGGCCTCTCGGCATATTATCACATTTTTCAAACACTTTTTCTCGCCACTTGTTTGAACGTCCTCAGTAAACCAAAATGTCATGAGTCGTTACTGCTGAAGTTAGCTGCAGATGCATTCTCCCAGTCTATAAAAAGTGATATACTATCTCACAGGTTATGTGAGTGTAATCATTCAACCACCGTGTTAAGTGCAAGTGTTTGAGTGTGTGTGTGTGTGTGTGTGTGTGTGTGTGTGTGCACAGTGGCTTGGTTGGTGTGAGATGGCTATCTGAGGCCATACATCAGACTTCGTGTGGCAGTGGGCCTGTGTAATTATCAGGTCTCAATGGGACGCTGTGTTATTTTTGCCCAGGGTGAGATGCTTATCAGGGCCTGTCAGCAGCCACCTGGATGGATGAGTCTGCCTCCTCAGAGCGCTGGCTCACCTTCCCTCTGCACCAAAGACAAACTGGCTAACTTCCCTCCTTCAGACCACAACAACCTCTGCTAACCTCCAAGACAAATCAGCTCTGCCAAGAGGCTGAGATTGAGAGAGGCCAGAGAAAGCCAGAGTGATCCTGGACTTTAATTAAGATTTATCAGCCTATCAGCCTGGAATCCATCCAATGGAGAACTTGGTCTGAAATAAGACTTCAAACTTCAAAATCTTATTTATGGTTTAATACTGATAATGTATGTTAGGCTTTGCCTACATTACACCACATATTTTATAGACAAATATTTTTGTCCTCAATTTATGTTTTTCAGTGTCCATAAACATTGCGAGAACATTGACATTAACAACATCTCAAAATATAGAGAAAGAACATTCTTAGCTTGGCTAAGAAAACAGTTTGAGATTGTTTTTATTCTTTGACATTGTATAAATATTCCTCTAAGTTAATAACAATGTTAGCACATGTCTATGATAGGATCAGAATAAAGCAAGACATATAGAAAAAAAGAGTTGAAAAGAGTCATTGTTGTTGTGGTTTGTAGGGCACAAAGAAATAATGGGCATGATCGAAATAGGCTATGTCACAGGTTCTGAAAAGCTCTGTAACTGGAGTCCACGCAGACACAAGAAAATTTTAGGTTTTTGTCTCCACCTTAAAAAGCAATTACAAAAATATCAGTTTTGTCTTTCACCACAAACTTTATCTGTATGTGGATGAGAGGTCCAAATGCAGCACAAAATGTCAGCTTTAAAAAAAAATGCAGAGCAGTGTAGACAGGGCTACAGGGGTGTCCCTAACAAAGCAAGGCTGAGACTTGTTAACTGACCCTACCTGAAAAAGCACGACACATTACTTAAGTAGTAATGGAACATATACCGGGACCATGTTAGAAATGGTCCAATTTTATTGTTCAACAAAAATACCGGTATCACCATGATTATTATGTCACCAGAAAATGGGGTACAAGATTGCTTTCCCACCTCTTCAAAATGCAGCAGTGTCACAACACGTTGTTAGAAGCTGTGAGACTGTTGTCGGCCATGTAACACTGGAGATCCATGAACGATAGATTGCATAAAGTCTAACCATGCATATTTCTCTAATCAGGACAATATATGTATTTTTTTACTTATGACATGGACCTTTTGAAAGTAAAAGTGAAGTAGAAAAACAAATAGTAAAAAACTGACTTTTTTGAAACATTGATGTCGAGATAAATGAGGCAAAGCAAGGCCCAGGTCATTTTGAGGCAATAAATTTCTTTGAGCTAAGAGCTAAAGTCAGCAAACTACCAAACTTTGCTCTGATCATCAGGACATTCAATATTGGTGGAAACCAAAATCACAAAAGATTTGATGGAGCTGATGGTTCAGCAAAGATGGGACAGACTTTTCTGCGTGGAACATAAAGACTCAAGAAAATAACTCATTTGTGGGTGTTGGAACATTTCACCGAATAGGACAGGGATTTTTCAGGCCAGTGGCCAAAGAAGAAAAGTTGTGGAGCGACCAGAACTAACAAGCTTTGCTTGAAATACGTATAGGAGAAAATTGTTTCAGATTGGAAATCAGTAGTGAAATTTTTCAGCTGTGGACAAATAAGGATTAGCACCCCTTGAGCCTTCTCAGTATAGGGAGTAAATTATCATTACTTGGAGTTTGGGAAGTTAACATTTTGATTGTGGATGTATAATAACAATATGTCTAAAATCAGATATAATATACACTTCCTTTAAACTACAAATGTAAACAAAACCACAACAAACTGGGGTGCATTTGTTTTATTTTTTTAGGTAATAACATTTCTTGTTAATGCATCCTCTGAAGCAGTATAAAACACTAATACAATGATCTCCAAATAAAGAATAGCAGATAACAAACTGTATCTGTAATAAGCCTTTGGCCTATTTTCACCCAACAATTTAACAGCAAACATGTTTTTTTTTTTGGCACCATGATCAAATGTTTAAAAGCATTTAGTCTTTGTGGGCGTTCAGGACTTGGTCAGTATGAGCACAGGAAAATCACAAGGAAAATATGGGACATTTAGACAGGAAAAAAAACAAAACAAAACATTGTTTGATAGTTAGACTGCTGGTGGCACAACGGTTTGATGTGTCTGTCAGCACCAACACAGTAGCCTTTTATGAGTGGTCTTATCCTCAGCCAAAGCCCTTTCCTGTACATTTCTCCCAAGCCGAGTGACCACCAGGACTGGAAAGGTTGCCATCATAAAGCAGAACACAGAATCAAAAATAAACTATTCCCTTGTGCGCCTCCAAACAGATGTTTTGTTGATGCTGTTTGACACAGAATACTGAAGCATAAAAAGAAAGGACAAAGAAAGCAACAACTGCGTTTCTGCTTGTTCTATTGTTACTGAGATGAATGAAGAAGAAATTAACAAGTCTTTTATCCTGAAAGCAGAAGGCTGTATCAACATATACTCTAAGATTTAGCGCTTTAATTATGGTGAGAATTTTCAATATCAATTTCTTTAGCCTGAAGGACATTTGCTGTAACTCAGATTAATATAAATTGCATGGTTGTATCAATGCAGAGGCAAACCTACTGTGCGTACACAAAACACATTCTTCAAATGGGTTCCATGAAAGATCAACTTTTTATCCATAGTTCTATCTTATCTCTCAAAATCTTTTAGCAGTAGAGACTTTGGTTTGCTATAAAGGGATGTCAACGTCTCATCTATTGCTTTCTTTGCATGAATGACCACAGAAAGACGCTGGGAAGGACCCTTAATTAGAGCTGTTTTATCAGCATTATGAACCACACTTCTTCCGTTTTTCTGATTTAACAAAGAAAGCATATAGAGCAGAGTTTACTAGACTTTTCAACAGGGAATGTTTATGAGACAGAACCAAAGTTGGGGGATTTCAAACAAAGTTGGTATGGATACAGGAGTATGAGCGCTCATCCTAATTTCCATTCAAGATTGCATGCTAGCTCTCGCTCAAAAACGTACAGCAGAAACTAATGTGAAATAAACTTTGAAACCTAAACCAGATAGTTTTAAATGAGAACTTTTAACCAAATGAAAAATAAAAAAAATACTGGTTCTTTGTGGGGGAGCTGTGGCAGTATGTGGTGGTATGGTTGCTTTTAAGGACTATCCAGTCCCCTTATAACCAAACCAAGAGCTGTGTCGCACTCTCACCAAAAAGTTAGGTTATTCCTGTAGCAGATTGAACTTTGCCATGGCTGCCTCTTGTCTCTGATTCTGTTTGTGGTGTTAATGGAAACCACACACCATGCACTGGTTTAAAAAATATATTTAAAGCTACAGAAATACAGTCCTATGATTGTGCAAGTTTAAAGTAAGAAGTCATTAGGATATATTGCTTGGGGAACATGCATGCATGCAAATAAAACTATATCTTACAAACATATCTAGCAGTTGTTAAAAAAAAAAAAAAGGTCAATACATCAACATTTTAAGCTAAGTGGTGTAATCTTTACAAATGCTCCCCAAACACTTGCTGACTGATGCAGCTGTAATCACACAACATCACGGATTACTATTAAACAAGGCTGAAATCAAAGGGATTTTATTTTCAAGGCTCTCCCTTCAGAAACCACAGTTTATTTGTGATGGTATTAGCGCTTTAATCTTCAGCGATGATCATGTATTGAAAATTAATCTTTTTTTTTGTTTTTTACTTCAAAACACAGAAGCATCTCTTCATGACTACTGCTGCAGCAGGAATAAAGATAAGACTGGCTTTGGGTTTTACTCCAGCTGCCATTCTGTTCAAATTAATGTCATCTGATTGTCAGGAAACAATGTTATGTTAAGTAAAATTTTTTTTTTAATTATTTTTTTTGCCTTTTGTAGCTTTTATCCAGACCATTAGGCCCAGATAACTTTTGTACGAGCAGAACAGCTTAAACCCCTGTGACCCCTGCCCTTGACCTTTGACCCGACCCCTCTTTCCTATCCATGAATCGGTGCAAAAGGAGACCACTGAGAAGGAGCGGATGCTCTCCCAGTGCCTCGGAGCAAGCTAGAGTTACTGAAGCATGTGGATTCATTAACAAATATCTGTCTGTTTGCTGCAGTCCCAGTCGCCTGGGACCCCAGCATGCAGGACAGGCTGCTGGTGTCAGTCAAAAAACTGAGGTTCACTAGCAGGGCATCTTAAGAGTACCTGCCTCCATCATTACTGATAAGCCTCCTTATATAGACAGAAGTCCTCACATATGAGCAGGACGCCCATAGAGAGAAGAGTGTCACATGGGGCTCTTGCACCCCCTTCTGGTCAGGACAGGCAATGCCTTAACTTCTAAACAAACACTTCATAACTTCAAAAGGCACCATAATACCTATAATTACCTCCAGCAACATGAATTTTGCTAAATTCTTTGCCTCTGCTTCAATCAGTATATAACCATCTCCTGAAATGTTAAGGTATAATTTGAACAGTATGGTTTAAAGCAGCAACTGTTCTTTAAAATCTTGACTTATAACACGTGTACTGCGTTATCTAAAGCTATATTGTCTAGGTTGGATCCTTAAATGCATTCTCTGTAACATAATTTTTATTAGAGGGCATAAAACATGAAATGATCCAATACTGATCAAAAGAGCTACTATAATGGGATAATATGGAAATAGAATATCAAAACTATTATCAGACAGTATTTATTATTCTCTTTTGTTGTTAAATTTGATCTGATTCATACTAGTGATTTATGATTCTCACATCAAAGTTGTATTTGTATTTTATTGTTTTTTTTTTTAACAAACAACAAACTGTGCTTAACAAGATACAGATGTTTTTGTATGAGCACATTTGTCTTCATGAATGGTGACAATCAGCAGAAGTTCTGAGTTATAAATTTCAGTTTGATTTATTCCTTTTACTGATCATGACATTGCATCTGTTAACCAAACTCACCGTTGCTTTGTTCTCTGACTGACTCATGTTCCATTTTTTGCTTTTGCTAAATTTAGAATGAAGAGATCAGATTTCTTCTTCACCTTTATGTGATTTAAATTGTCCACTATTTGAAGCTCTGCACTCACAAATAACATCCCATCATACTTTTGTTTGTCTCTTTTGTGTTTCTGCAGCATTTTGGTGCAATACACAGCTGTTCTGCTATGTTGAGACAGAATGAGTAACAGCTATAGTCAACATTTATGGCCATGCTTTTAATGCGCAAACTACAAAATAACAGTGCATTACTGCAGAAGTCATTACTCCAGCTGCAGCATCAAGACAACAGTGGGATTCAGTCAGACCTCAGTTAGGGTCTTCAACATGTACAGTTAGTGTTGCTCTCAAAAGACTTTCTAAACTTCTGAAACTCATAAAAGCAGCTTACACAACAATCACAGCTTGGGCCTCTCCTTTATACCAACCTGTGAAAGGGACAGATAAGCAGCAACAAGGTCACAGGAAAGAACAAACAACCTCAGTGGGTAGGGGGTTTAATCCCCCAGCCCCTGCAGTGTGCCAAAGTTTTCTTGGGCAAGACACTGGATCTCCCACTGCCCCCAATATGCTCATTAGTGTATGAGAGATATAAAAGTGCTGTCTATAATGTATGAAAACACCCGATAGAAAAAGCACTGTATGAGTGTGGATGTATGAATGAGTGAGAAACAGTGTAAAGTTCTTAGCAGAACTTGGAGAGGTTGAAAAATGTGCTATATAAGTGTGGACCTTTTACTCCAATAATGGTGCGGCTATGCTACGTAGCTGCAGTGCTATGTTGCATTCTTACACTGTAGTACACAGTAACTTTCCCACTTTTCAGTGAATTGTATGTGCAATGCATTTAATGGGAATGCATTGTGAACATTACACATACGTCACAGGATTTGGCATTTTACAAAGTGCAACTCATTTCTTGACATTTGGACTCACGTAAAAAGAGTTTCGGGATACACCGGCATAAGTGACGAAGTAAAAAAAAGCAGACAGAAAGAAATAAACTTTGAGTGAGAACTTGAATAAAGTTGCAGGACAGCTACATCACATGTAGTGGTGTAGCAACGCTGTTGTTGCGGTAGTGAAGCAAAGCCTGTTGGGTTTGTCAGCTGAGAATGGGAGGCTGAGTATTTTATCTCGGAGCTGACATACGGCCGAGCAGACAGATGAACAGACTGATGGAGGAACGGATGGAGCGCGACGGCCAGTGAACCAATGAGCCAAACTGCTCCCGTTTCCCAAATTCACTGAATCATGTCAGTGCTGATTTAAACCCCTGCTAACTGGTCTCTCGTTCTATGCATGTAAATTTGTATCAGAGCCTTCAGCCATTTGTATTCTGAAGTGGTGCACCATAGTGTATACCGCATCCAAACTAGACTCTCCTGCATATGTGTGTGGATGGATGTTTATTTTCTGTACTATCTGATCAAGGCCCCGTTAAGCTCGGGGAAGTCCAGCATCCCAAACAGCCTTAGAGGTGGAGCAGCTGAGTAAGTGCAAACAGCTAAGAGCAACAAGTATCTTGATCAAGCAAACAGACAGCAGATGTGAACGGGGACAATGACTCATAGCTTCCTACCAGATAAACTCAACACGTGGAGCTAGAAACGAAGACAATGAAACTAGAAGTTCCAACTTTATTTCTTCACTTTGGATTTTGGCAGTTTATTTAGCAGCATGTCTTAGCTGGAGTGGACATTAGAGTTGTGTGCAAAAAATGTGTTGGAATTAATATGTTCTCATTAGGCAGCTAGTCAGTGGAAATCTCTTACTTTATGCAAATAAGTCTTACTCATTGTCATGAAAATATCCATTTATAATATAGAATTTCCTTAAAGTGTATGAAAAGCTATTTCTTTATGCACCTGGTGCAGAGAAGTCTTGAAAAATACATGCAAAAAGTTTTTTAAAAAGTGGTTTGTTTCTTTGATGCTGTTGCCTCACTATGCTGTTTTATCTTATTCAGCTGCTATACTTTCGTTTGAAAGTTGCAGGATTCAGTCTAAAAGGAGATGACTAAAAAGGCAGTTGAGCCTTTTCTGTGTTCTTACTAATGTTGTTTTGAATTTATTTAATTGTCAGTCCATTTGAAGAGCCCTCCGCCCCTCTAAGAAATTTATGTTTGCAAACTTTTGCCCATTTTCATATTTTTTTTCCCCTGACTTACAACACAACTAGCAAAATTAGGCATCTATGAATTTCTGTTTCAAATACAGCAGAAAATTGAGGCCACACCATTTGTTTACTAGAAGAACCAAGTCTGACTAATGCTGGGGTTAAACCTTACAGCGAGTTTAAATAGACTATAGGTATAGGTAGTCAAGCTCGGCCTTGTCCACACAGGAACATTTTTTTCCCCCAAAAACAATATTTTTACGTGTCATTTATTACAAATATCTGTAAATACAACATTGTTTCTATAAAGGTTTTTATCCACATGGCCACACAGAAAATGACCCAAAACGCTGTAAGAATCGTGCCAGGTTTGTATGTGGTACTGTAATGCAGCCACAAAAATACTAGAAACAGGAAAGAAGACTTGGAGCTAACATAAAGCTAACATATTGGGTATGAACCGAAGACTGTAAACCAAAGATTGTATATTGAATACATACTGTATTAAAATATGTAAACACAACAAGGAAAATGTTGAGGATGGCAAATATAAAAAAACAAATCTGTTTTGGGTACTGATGTCAAAGTGGAACTTCTACTTTGTGTCACATTAACTACAATACCACAGAAGTGCAGGACAGTGTTGAATGAGTCACATCAGTCCAAAAATACAGACATAATGGATGCTTTTCAGGCATAGCATCCATTGAAAGATGGCGGGAGGGAAGGATTTTCCTCACGTATACCAAACTAAATTATGTACAGCCAAGTCTCTGTCTTTTAAAACTATTCTCATTACCTATGTTTTTAAAACGTATACTTGACGTTCAGCATATTGTGTTGTATATTGTATATTACGTTTAGTCTATTCATGTCCTTTTATGGCTGTGACTGAACAAAGCAAGCCTTTATGTTTTAGATGTTAAACGCTGACAGAGGTGATTCACTTCAGTGAATGACACCACATCTCATCAGAAGTATTAGAGAGGAAACAGGTGTGTGTTCATTTTTTCAGATGGCTGCTTAAAAAATTTGACTTCAAAACAGCTGGGTTTTGCCACTAAACTAATGAAAAATACGATTGCTGTTCCAACCACTTAGCCAGCCCTGTACAAGCGGACCAGTCGGTCAACAGGGACATTTATCTTTTTAATGTGTTTTCTCCCTCTTTTGCTCTTATTACCAATTCCTGCATCTAAGTGGGGCCACACCTACACGTGCCAAGAGTCTCAGCTGACCAAAGAAGTCAGTGGTGTTGCATTCCCAGTAGTGCTAAAACTAAAAACAAAGCAAAGATATATCCACTCTAATGCATCTTCTTGCACAGGACGTGAATAATTCTTTTCTTTTGGTATTGAGAATTACTTTGTGTTTTATATATTACTGAATTACTGCAATATAAGAGCAGGCTTTAGCAGATTGTAGCAGAGTTAGGGGAAAACAGGGCAGGCCAGCATCATCTGCTGGATTGGTGGAGTCTCTGGAGTCGCCTCACTGCAGGTCAGAGATGAATGCTTAATGTCACATTGGGATACACACTCTGCATCAGTTCTGCACTGTGACTCACTGGTCACAGCCTGGCCAAACTAAACCAAATATTTCATCTACAATGTAAAACACGCTTGCAGCCATAAACACACTTCAAAACGTGGTGGGCCAAGCCCTGAAAAATGATCTTAAACAAAACTGTGAGAGCTCCCTTTCTCTCTCGCCTTGTGAGGGTTTATTTATGTAGATTGGATAGAGTAGCGTATAATTATTCTGCCTCTGCCAATGTCTTCTTTTATTTATTCTACATTTCTTTTCTTCTGCTGGGCCAAATATTGTCCTGGGATGAGGGGGAAAACAAGAAACACATCTATCTTTAGACAAAGACTGGCCACTTGTGCATGAAGCTAATTGCAGGTATTAATTATATGAAAGTTCCACAATAGTGAAAGGTCCTGAGGGGTGACTTTTATACTGTTGAGTGTTCATTTTAGCTATTAATTACAGCTTTCAGATGTAAATTCAGCTCATTTGGATTTTTTTAAAGAGTGTGTGCTTGAGATTGTGTGATTTTTCTCAGCATGTGTGCACTTGTGTATATTGTTGATTCTTAACTTTGAACTCTGTTACCAAATTCATCTGTACCAGTGTGTGCTGACTAAACTGGCCAGATACTGTAAGTATTTTTTGCTGGAATGTACGTGTGTGTGTGGTTGTGTAATTTTCCATTTCCACTCTTTGCTTTAAAAAAGACCAGTGCCACTGAGCTGTTTATGTGGTCAAGGGTTCTGCAGCTGTAATGATGCATGGAGAATGATGTGAGCTGAGCTGGAGACCAGGAGGCCTGCAAGCTGTGGCCTTTCTGAAGTTACATTTAACCCAAGCAAAAAGTGTTGAAGACTGCCAAGGAAACTGAAAGTATGTATGCCTGGAAGTCAGTGTGTGTGTAAAGAGAAATATATGTTTTGGTTTGTTTTTGTTAAATGTCAAAATGTCCATAATTCTGGCTGTCCTTCTTTCATGTATAAATTTAATGGATCCAATCAATGGATTACAGCAGTTAAAATGAGAATTAGGTGCACAAAGGGGAATATGTCTGAAGTAAGCAAATTATGCAGGTGTATACACAATATACATGAGAACATTTTCTGCCATTTATGTAAATTGTAAGATAAATAGAAAGAGTAAAATAACAAAACATACCTAAGTTTTTCTTCTTAAAGAAGCAATTGATTGCACTTATTAGACATTTTTAATTTGGGGTTTAGTCAAAAGATTTCTCTCAGTAAAGACTATAAAACAATATTAAACAATATTACTTTTACCTGTCTGGAGAAAACAAGTGTTTATCTCTCACTCTCTGTCTCTCTCTCTCTGTATATATATATATATATATATATATATATATATATATATATATATATATGTGTATATATATATATAAATAATTCCCTCTTACTAAAGGCTCCACCATACTTCATAAGAGGTCAAGAAGTCGATTTGCAGTCATATGTCCATACAGAAAACTACAGAAACTACAGATCTATATAAAATGTATAAATAGCCTAACTGACATTACTAACTTGATGATTAATCCTTAATCAAAGTTTTTGAGAGCAAGGAAAGTATATATTATTGTTTTCACCACTCTTTAAAAAAAAATCTAATATCCCACAATAGCATGCGTTATTACGGAAGCGCATTGCTATCACGCAGGAAAAAAAAAATTTGAACGCTATCACGTTATAACGTGATACGTATCTTGTTTAAACGTGATAGTATCTTGTTAAAACGTGATATGTATCATGTTAAAACGTGATAATTATCTTGTTAAACGTGATAATTATCTTGTTAAAACGTGATATGTATCTTGTTAAAACGTGATAATTATCTTGTTAAAACGTGATAATTATCTTGTTAAAACGTGATAATTATCTCGTTAAAACGTGATATGTATCTTGTTAAAACGTGATAT
>NC_051430.1:9167978-9185232 GCF_001649575.2 Kryptolebias marmoratus | reverse complement strand
AAAGCTTTATTTATGATTTATTTTGGAGAGAGGAAGTCTTTTATTTTGAAGAATTCTTAACAGGATCTAGTTTTGTCTTTTGCCGCTATCTAGCCTTCTGTTGATTTCGGTTGCTTGGTTACGAACAGCCGTTGTCGTTATTCACCTATTAAAAAGAAAATGTTCAGCAAATACAGCTGAGCCTCCGTTATAATCGCTCTTTAGCCATTTCCCTGTTTGTATGTTGTCATTGTACCTGTTTGGGGTTTCTTGCAGGTTTCGTGACCTCCCACAGTTCAAATTTATACATAAATGTTGGGTTAACTAACACTCCTAAGTTCTTAATTAAACTTAAGTGTGACTCTGAATGCACATGATTGAAGTCTTTGTGTTCAGAACTGCAAACCTGAACTGGGTGGTCGTTAAATGGAAAATGAATGAGTGATTGAATGAATAAATTAAGGAATGAACAAAGTCGGAAAAAGGTTCAGAATAGTCCAAAAGTAAAAACAGAAAAAAAAATCCAAACACTAGAGTAAATTGAAACATAGTTTGACTTCTGAAAGAGCATTCTATTCTTCATGAATTACTTAGATGCCTATGAGTCAACAGAATCTGTCTTCCTTGTTTCCCTCCCCAAAAACAATCTCTCCATCCAAAACCTCTTTGCTCAGACTTTAGAATGCCTCTGACCTCTGCTTGAACTTGTTATGATTCAGATTAAAATGTAACTTTCCATAAAAATGTAATCTGTTTTAGATTTGATTTATAGATGATGTCCTGACATTCTGGTTACAGTTTTGACCTTTTGTTCCATGAGTATGCCACACTGATTTTTGAAACATATATTATCAAGTAAAGCAAAATTGCAACACATGAACTGAAATAGAAATACTTTTTGTTCTTCCTTTGAAGAAGTTTCCACACACAATTTGCTAATCAACTTTACACAGTGCACTCAGCATGGTTTTGATTATAATGACTCTAAAGCATGTAAGATAACCTTTGTAGGTGGCTTGGATTTTTATTTAATTTTAAAAGAATCAGCACTCTGTTATCTCAAACTATACACACCCAAAGTGCATGTTAACAGGAGCAAAAATGATCTGTGTGGTTTCCTTTTAAAGCACAAACGATTTGTGGATGCTCACACAGTAAAGAGGCATAGGACTGGCAATGAACGGTCCCTGGAGACATCAAGATCAGGAAGGTCATTCTTTCTGCGAGGCTAGGCACATGCATGCACACACACTTACACACAGGTGTTCATTGTTCAGTCGGGCGACCATCATCCTTCACACCCGGGGCTATGAATCATTGAAGAGAGAATCAGAGAAGAAGCCTTTAAAGTAAACAGAGCTGAGCAGATCTCCTTTTACTGGTCAGATTTATTGGTCTGGAATTCAACCCTAACTGCCCCATGCATGAGTGGACCAGGTGATGGGTCATCGTGGTGTGTATGTGTGTGTGTGCATGGCTTTTTGAAAATGTTAATTGAGTGTTAGTAGTAAGGAAGAGGTCAACTAGAGGTTCCTACAATAGACACTGAGTCTTTAGAGAAGTCCTATACATCATTACTTGACATTAACGGACACCTTACAAAGGTTGTTGTCCTTTTAAGAAGATTACCTTTATACAGGGCAGGATTTAGGAGGATGTGAGCCCCTGTGCTAGAGATACTTTTGGTGCCCTACCAACATTATTTTTTAATGCAAAAGAAAAAATACAATAATGATTATGTGGACATTAACTTTTAGGTGTTTATTCGCAGAGAAAATACTTACTGCACATACGCTGAGATTTATTGTAGTTTTAAAGTTTGAAGCATAAAACACTATCAGCATACCATCTGAAATGATGAGAAAATCTACTGTCTCTTATATTTCTAATTAGCCATATCAGCACAGATAACCCGTGGACCTAAACTCTTTCTGTGTTTGAGCAAAACAAGTATGTTTTGTCATGTACACAATAATTTAATGTAATTTAATTTCAAATAACAAAAGTCAACATGCAGAATGACAGCAACCTTAACAACAGGCAACTACAGCAATCTTCTATAAAGTGGTATAAAGACTTCATCTTCATGTTTCAGGATTACATAGAGTAAAGTTGCAGCTACAGAGTTTTAGTTTGAAAATAAATGGCTAAAATCTGAGACACTAAATACAGACCTTATTTATGATGTTGGATGGAATTTAGATACACAAAGAGGTTTGAACCTTAACATAAAACATAAAACAACACTATTTCTACAAAACGCTACATTTATAAAGCATTATTTCTCAGGATTATGCAGAATAGAATCCTTTATACTAACTATTATACAAAAGCAATTATTACTTTTAAAACAAATGAACAAAAATCTGAAGAAAGTAACCTCAAACAACCAGTATCCTCCTAGCACTTCAACAGACAAACTTTGAGCCAAACCTTTTCGTCAGTTCTGAGTCTAACTTTCCACCACCCTAAATATTTTTGTTATTGCCATGCTCTATAAAGTGCTCTAGTTTTCCAGTCTTGAAAACAGTTGTAAAGCACTGCTGACACACTGGTGTCAATCCGACGCAACAAAATACAGATCTGGTAAATAGACAGTACAGAACCATCTGTTTTGAGAAGGACTCATACAAACTTTAGAGGAATCTGAAGACAAAATGTTTCTGTTTTCTTACGGTTAAATATTGGTGTCATTAATCAGACTCACACTCAGATTCATCAATCCTTCCCCAGTGACCAGGACTAGTCGTGCAGGAATCCTCAACAGTGACAGTTTGTTGCTTCACAATCTTCATGGTAGGGACTGGAAAATTTTGTTCTGCTAAGTTTGGGCTCTCAGTTTTGGGCTGTATTGGGGAACTCCTGTTAGCGTTGATACTAACTCTTAAGTTTGGCTCAATATCAGTAAAATTGAGTCACTGAGAACAACAATAGTCTTGCTATGTCAATGGTGACTTGTTTAAAATAATTCTTTTTGGTTAAGGTGTTTTTAGACATCACTTTCCTATATTCCTCTTTTTTTCTTTTCTGCCCTCCATTGTCATGTTCTCTCATTTCAGCCATTAGATAACAAGTAAATATCCTTAATAGAAAAAATGCAAATATCAAAGTTGACCTTAAAGGGATATATTGGCCATTCTGAGTGGGGTTTTATGAAAGGAGTATGATTAAAAGATATGATTAGCAAATCCACTTCCAAAGTGAACCTACCAGAATGAGCTGACTTTTAATCATAAAGAATTACTTGAGTGGGCACATAAAGTCACTGGTTTCAGAAGATTCTTGTTAAAAGATATTTCAATTAATATCTTTATGATCATTAAGTGGGTTGGCTGAAAACTTGAAATTTGCCCAGGTTTTGGATACGGCTCTCAGTGGTGGTGTCAACATGCTTATTAAAGTATGCACTACACTTAAAGGATCACCGGTTAAGAAACTCTTGCATGAATCAAGAATTTTGCCAGTGGAGATCAACTGGTATTTATCTTCTTACAAATCTCCTTGTCATCTTGGAACGCTGTCACCAGTGTTGTGAGAGTCCCACTTAATTTCATTTAGAAAACTGAAACAAGCAAAGAGGGTGTAGTCATTTTGATAGACAGATAGATAGGTAAATTAATTAATAAACAAAAATAAAAACTTGGGGCAGTTACAACTGAGTTTTGAGTTTCCAAATACAGATGGCACCTGCTACATAATACTAAACCATCTTCCACTGTAGGAAGATGTTTGGGTTTAACACTGATGCCAGCAAAAGTCATTTGCAACAAAATTGGCCTTTTTGTTGGAACTAAAAGATTTATGTATTAATTTTTCGGATTTTAATGTTTTGTAAATTAACCACTTAAAACTGTTTTATAGTAAAATCTGTGGAAAGAACTACTACCTAATTCACAATTGCATATTTTTTTAAAGTTACTTGTGTATAAATTTTTTCACACTTATTTGGTCTACATTGTTGCGCAAGCTAGGCAATCAAATAACATTAGCCAGATACTATGTATTTAGTTTGGTCTATTACAGCTGGAAAAAAAGACATTTACATGAATGTCGCTCGTTTTTATTGAGTCTAGTGATAATGGACGCTTTTTTAACTGTAACACTGACTTGTAGAATAAACTAAGTCGACATGTCACAGCCAACACAAACACTTCAAACTATTAGCGTTACTAAATCCGTGAATACAGTTTAATAATGATGTTGTGACTGCAGTTCAAGGATTCACTGCAAAAACAAAGCAAACTTCAACGGCAAATTTTAGTAGCACTGATGCAAAATAGTAATTCTTTTGTTGTATTACAATATATGCTATACATTCATTTAAAGACGTTTTTCCAACTTGTTCCATCTCAGACAAAAAGAGCTTACACTCAGGGAAGACGTTTGAATTCAGTGATGTTGTCAGTAGAGCAAACCCTCAAAATATGAAAAGTTGTGAACTTAAAATAGACAAAAAAAAAAGATTACCTATGATCTCTTTTTAGAAAAGGGAGTTGAAACACTTGTAAGAGGCAAGAAAATCTAATTTTTTTTTAGATTTTTCTTTCCTTTCTTGTCTTAGAGTGACACCTGGCGGCATGGCGGTGCAATTGTTAATGCCTTTCTTGTCAAGATTTGGGTTTTCTGTGTTTTTGTATTCAGTTTATTGCTTTTATTTGTCTTCATGTTTCAGTTTGAGTTTGTTTGTTTTATTCAGTCATCTTTGTTAGTCTTTTCTTAGTTCAGTTCTTGTTGTGTCTTTGTTTCCTATCATTATTCACCTGTCCTCAGTCAGTTACTTGTTTTCCTGCCACACCCATCTCCACCTGCTCCTTGTTATCACTCACCTGTGCCCACTTCACCTAATTGCCCTCTGTCTTTAAAACCCGGTCGTCCCCTACACTGACTCGCTGGTTTGTTTGTCTATTTTCCCTAACGGCCCGGTTCTGCTCGTCTCTTGCCCATGTCTGTTCAGTTTTTGAATTTAGTTTGTTTGTAATTAGTTTCCTTCTTACTGCCACGTCAGTGTTTTGTTTTTTGTTTTCTTTATTTCAATAAATTAGTTTCTTTTCATTATGAGTCTGCGCTCTAGGTTCACCTCCTTTTCCCCACACCATGACATTTCTGTGTAAATGGTAACTTAAAATGGCCCTTAGGGGTGAGTGAGAGCATGAATGGTTGTCTGTCTTGTTTGTCTCTATTGGTATCTGTGATGAACTTGCAACCTGTTCAGGGTGTACCCTGCCTCTCGCAAAATGACCACTGGAGGCAGACACCAGGTCCTCTGTGACCCAGAAAGAAAAAAACATGTAAAGAAAATTAATGGATTGACTCTTTTTAAATTTTTTTGGCTCTTTCTGTGAAGAATTTATAAGATTGAAAATCAACTATTTTTAATCCGCAGAGGGAAATCTCCCACTCTTTTTGTGAATCCTTTGTGTACAGTTCTTTAGCAAACCTTTCAGTTCATTCAGTAGTTGGCAAAAAAATTTTTATAAAGTCAAATATAGCTTGAAGTTCGCATGTTTTCCCTGTGCACACGTGGGTTTACTCCGGGTACTCTGGTTTCCTCTCACAGACTAAAAACATGCATGTTAGGTTAACTGATGACTCTAAAAATTGTCCCTAGGTGTGAGACAGTGTGAATGGTTGTTTGTCTCGTTCGTCTCTATGTGGCCCTGCGATGGAGTTGCGGCCTGTCCAGGGTGTCCCCCGCCTCTCGCATAGTGACTGCTGGGGATAGACACCAGCTCCCTGAGACCCAAAATGGAGAAGCGGGTAAAGAAAATGGATGGATGGATAGAAATATAGCATGAACATCTTTGGATCACAAGGCATTGTCCACTAGGAAAAATCCACAACAATAACATTGACTAAACTAGCAAACAATCTGACAACCATGTCTCTCTTTCTTTTCTTTCCTCTTTCATACACATTCCAAGTGTGATTTCTCCTCTGCAACATAATTGAATTCTTTCAACCTGCATCAAACAGCTTTCTCTCCACCCTGCTGAGGTATAGGTCCTGTGTCAGTGACAGGCAAATTGATTCTGCTATAGAAGGGGATAATCTGGGCTGAAGATGGGGAAGAACACTGTGATTAAGTCGGAGACATTGCAAGGGGGCCGCAATCAAGTCTGGTCACAGAGATTCCTATCAGATAATAAGCTGGATATTTAGGTGAGAGTCTTGTTTGACAACACTACACCGCCTCATCAGAGAGGCGTTCTGATTCATGAATCAGACGAGCGGTTGAGTGCTCGGAAGAATGATTAATTCTTACAGCAGACTGCATCATAACTGCACACAAATAGCACCTGTGAGGCTCAGGAGATCAGCAGGATAGAGAGTTACTATAGATTTTTAATCAAAATCTTTTAAAATCTGTTTTTAAGTCATTTTGTACGGAGAGGAGGAAGGACAAGGTGTAGAAGTAAGAATAGAGTTCAGGGAAATCCAGTCACTCAGTTTTGTAAATCTGTGCATTCAAACTTGCAAATGGACCTTTTAAATGACTATCAATTTGGTAATACATCTGTGGCTCTCTCTGGAAGCTGAAATGCAGGGTCCAAAAGTGATACACGGAAAAGAAAAAAATACTGTAACTCAGAGGAGGAACATAAATTAAAATTATTATTATGTTCAATATTATTCATAAGCACGCACATGCATGCTTACCCAGATGTCTGAAAACACTCCCTGGCCAGTTGTATAAACATATTGCTCCAACTTTAAACCACAGCACTCACTGTAATTTACTGCATCCCAGAGACAGACTGTTTGCCTTATAACCAGACCTTGTTAACCTTGTACCAGTAAATTCTGGAATGATGTTGCTTTTGCTAACTCAAGGGTCAACTATGTGTTCGGGCTGTAGATGCATCGTTGGACAAAGATTCTCAGATTCTCCTTCTGTTCATATGTAAACAGCAAAATCAAAATACACAAAACAGATAGAATGGAAATACTCTTCATTTGTCCCTCAGAGGGGAAATTTGCAATAAGAATAAATCTTTCAGTGCTGCTGAACATTCTGTCCTGGATTTTCATTTATTAGCATCGTGCAAGAAAACAAAACATCTGCAGGGCAAAGCGAAACAGCGATATTTCTGTACAATTACAGCAGGTTTTTTACCTCTCTGATGATATTACCGTACTTCTGTTTTTGTTGCTACATATTTAGATTTATGTATGTGTGTAAAAATGTGTCACAGAAGGGTTCAGATGACTCGAACACAGTGTTCTGTTAGGAAGACCTGCATACGGCCAATCCCATTGATGTTAGATTAATTTTTAACTCCTTTCCTTCTTTTCACTCTTTATGTTTTACTGACAGTATAATTTATAGTTTAAAGAATCACTACTATCAGTTAAATACCTACAATATAATGTATAAATGTAGAAACTGTTTTGTGATTAATCTTTATTAAATGTTCACAGAGCCCTCAGCTAGGGCCTATCATAGGGGCACACCACACCAGATGCTTTGCTAATGGGCTCAGATTAAAAATCTGCAGTGAAATTAGATATATTACAGCCCACCTGCTGGTGATTAGCTTTCTTTTTCTTCTAAATTTAATTGACATTTTTTATCATAGGTATAAAAGGTTATGAGTCTTAACTTTAAACTTTTGAGTATGAAGGGATTTTATTTTATACCTTAGTGTCATGTGAGGTGTAATTAAAATGAAGTCTTGTGTTAAATTTGGATAAGAGCCAGTGGAAGTGTAGTCTAAGCCGTAGGTATTCTGTTACCTCTGTAAGAGTTTGTTTAATTACGGCTACAGGCTATAGGTGGATGTGTAATATTATTCAAATGAGTACAGAATTTTGAACTGGAAGGAGAAACCCACGGAGTATTACCACATATCAGTTGTTTTAAACAAAACACACTGTCAGAAAGCTGGTGATATAGTGATTATTTTGTTTTATTCTACTTTTTTGTATTTAAGAAAATAAATAATATAAATATATATAATAACATAATAAAATAATATATATCATAATTTTAATGTATCATAATTTCACTACCATTTATTTTTAAATTGATACACTTATAGTAGAGGTGGCCAATGCTGGTCCTCGAGGGCCACCATCCTGCATGTTTTACTTGTTTCTCTGCTCCAACACACCTGATTTGAATCAATGGGTGATTAACAGGCTTCTGCAGAACATGAAGAGGTGATTTAACCACTGAATCAGGTGTGTTGGAGCAGGGAAACAAGTAAAACATGCAGGATAGTGGCCCTCGAGGACCAGGATTGGACACCCCTGACTTATAGGTACAGTTCTAGAGTTAGAAAAAATACAACCTAAAAGAAATAATTTTTGTAATTTTATATCACGTCTTATTGCAGATAGGTGTATAACTTGGTTTATTGATGACATTTTCTTATTATTGAACAATAACCATAATTCATTTCCCAGCTGCATTTTGGATTAGCTGGTTAGGTCTTATGGCTTACAGCAAAAATATATTTATAGATTTATTTGTAATTAATTTGTTAGACTTTTCCTTGTTGTGATTTTTATTCTTTCAGTCTGTTCACTCAGCCTTCCACTCAGTAATCATCCCTCCTTGGTTGTTTTATTTTTTAATAAAGTACTTTCATTTTTCTCCTTATCCTGCCCCCATGTTTTCATCTGGCTTAAATGTTGTACATGATTCAGCTTAGGATCAAAAAGCATTTTGAAAGCTGCACCCATGCTTGATGCTGCTACACTTAAGCTTCACGTTCCTGCCCAGGTCACTGCCTACACATCGCCATGTTCTTCGCAACTTTGAAAGGGTTAAGGGACACACATCTCATTCTTTTATTAGAGCTGAGGGTCCACGGGAAACCATTGTGTTCCTGAGTTGCTTGAAACCTTTCATTCAGTTTGTGTTGTTGAGTGGGTCGAGGGGAATGCATTTCCATGAGCCCCTGATCCTTATGTTGAGAGGGACCTCAACAACAGTAGTGACTATGGCAGTGCTTCTCATATTCCCGCATCCAAAAGGGTTGTGCTCATCATCGTCTCTCTACCGGTACATGTCCTCAAAAAGGGTCATGTTTCAGTTTGAGTTTGTTCTTTGTTTTCTTGAGATCGTCAGAAGGAGATCGTCAGAAGGAGATCGTCAGAAGGAGATCGTCAGAAGGAGATCGTCAGAAGGAGATCGTCAGAACAAGATCGTCAGAACAAGATCGTCAGAAGGAGAGTCATTTGACGATCTTGTTCTGACGATCTTGTTCTTGAGAAGGCCCCAAAGGATGCCTTTTCTACTGATCCTGCATTTGTTGGCAAGACCAAGTCAGTGCCAGACTCCATGAAGGACTCCTCTAATTTAGTTCTTGCCTATATGGTTGACCTATATGATGGCTCTTAGTTGGTTACCTGCCTGGATGGTTCCTGGGTCTTTCACCTGAACTGTCTTGCTCTCCTAGATGGTTCCAGCACATACACTTACACACTTCCCCCTACTGGATTTTGAACATTATCAAAACATGTGAGCTGAACATGGGACTAGAACTCATTGGCTAGGTTACAGACAGCGATTAGTGAAAGTTCTTGAAATTAATTGTTGATGAATCTCTATTTTTACTTTTCAGATTTAGTGTGGCAGAAATAGAGCACACATTTATTCAACTATTCTCTGCGAAGGTGGTAGCCGAATCGGCAGCAAGGACCTGTCTGGACTTCTAGTCTAGTTTTCATTTCTCAGACCTACCTTCAGATGTGATTTACTCCCCTGCAGTTCGGGTGATGGAACTGGACAGTCAGATACCTCATGTCAGGGCAGCCATTCAACCATTGCTTCTGTGTTATTTATGAGGCCAGTGGAGTTTGGCTCCATAGCTGATCTTTTTTCCATGCAGGATGAGTCAGTCTGTGGATGGCGACACTGGGTTTGCCAGGGGACCAAATGAAATTCTGCTCTGTAGTTTAATGTTAGACCCAAAGGAAAGGCTGGAAATGAAGGCCTACCTGTTACAAATGCGATACTTTTTTCATTTTTCCTACTTTACTAAATATCATAAAACCAAAACAGGATGAAAGCTGTCTAATTTTGAAGCCATGCAGTCTCTTTCTTTATATAGAACAATAAAATGAATCTTCCCAAAAACTCCCCAAAGGAGAAAATAGGAAAGAAAAAACCTCCAACTACCGCAAGAGACTGAAGAACTCAATGTTCCTTCCCTCTACCAGTGTAGTCCATTCTACTGTATTTTACTTAACTCTGCTCCACTCTACTGCTGGCCGCTTGGTGACTGGAGGTCACCAAGACCTGGTGCCATTATTCAAGAACTGACAGACCAACAGGCTCTCTTGTCTTGGCCCATTCTGCTGCAGGTGATCCTAAATAGCTGGAGAGTGATGGATGGCACCCAGCAGAGGGCTGACAGCGACTGCAGGGAGAAATTGCACTGACTCGGGTTTGATGCCTCCACTGCTGCTGGCCAAACATTTGGAGGTCACTGCAGGGGTTTATATTTGTGTGAGCGGGAAGCTCTGTCGACAGTGGGAGTTATCAGACAAGAGTGCAGATGACTTTGGCCTTTGTCTAAAGGTGATAAACAAAACACGGCTCAGCAGCTTGACCGACCATGTTTTCATAGAAGAAGTTGTTGGGGAAAGTGAATCTGTAACACTCTCTTCTCCATCAATAACTACAAGCTACGCTGAGCAAGTTACTTGCACTGAAACATGCTTTACCAGCACAGGCTAATACAGCGTGTTAATGCAAACCATCACTGGAAGATACTGACTCTTCTTCCATGACTAAATAAAAGAAATGCCTTTCTGTCTGCCTGTCTGATCACTGAGTAGAACATTCACTTAACAGCCCACAGTGGATCATGTTTCGGACTCTTTATAATGAGTGGTCAGTAGTACTCCAATGAGTGACTGCTGCAAGATAAGATCAAGATCTCTGTGTGTGTGTGTGTGTGTGTGTGTGTGTGTGCATTTATTCTGAAACTGGGGCCGTGAACCCATCCATCAGTTGAATGGACAAAAGCTCATGTCAGGAAGCAGTGTCCGCTGCTTTTGCCACACCTCTCACACACATGCACATACATCATGGACCTCTTGTAGAATCTTACAAAGCTGCTCGTTAAATGCTGGATGTGATGCACTAGTCCTTGTGCATAGTTTAGATTTGCCATTTTTCACCTTTGCAAAGAGCAAAAATACATCAAAATGGACATCAGAGAACCTGTCCCTGTGGGGGAGCTTCTGTTAATGCTAATTTTGCACCTCCTGATTCTTCTGTCTTTCCGCACACTTCATGAGCGGCAGGAATGAGTTAACAGTTTAGTTTCCAAAGGCATCTGTGCAAGTTAAGGAAATACTTTGAATGTTATAAAAAAGAAATAAATTTTTTTTTAAAAGTAAGGCAGATAAGCAGCTCCCCGCTAACCGGAATGGAGAAGCGGGTAAAGAAAATGGATGGATGGATGGAATGATGGATGGAGGCAGATAAGCTGAAACAGTGTAGTTGCATCTGTGTATTAATAATCAAACTTCTGGTGCCTAGCCTCTGCAGTATAGCAGCATTGTTTATTTATTTGTGACATCTATAGTTTAGATAGAAAGCCACAGTGACTGCACTACAGTATTGCCTACAAAACGTAGGCAATACTATAATTGTGTCTGTGCTTGTTTGTCTGTTGTGTTAGCAAAATGACTTATGAACAACTGGAAAGATTTTAATGGTTCTTGTTCTGCTGGTGGTTTCTTCCTGTTAAAAGGAAGTTTTTCGTTTCCACTGCTGTCAGTGTGCTGCTCAGGATGGGAGACTGAAGATTAAATGCAACGTGCTGGCTTCCTTAGATAGACAACTTTTACTAATTGTTTTTTTTATATGTGAATGTTTTTGTACAGTGATCTGAGATTACTTTTGTTGTGAATTGGCACTATATAAATAAACTGAATTGAATTGAATGTACATGTCCAACTGATTAATGTTGGAAATGACCCAATTCATATTGGCCACCATTATAGCTAATCAACTTGGAGATAATTTTGCAGAAATTGAACTAAAATTTGGTGGAACACTCCCAGAGAGTCATCCCCAACACATTTAACAAATATTAACAGATCATGTAAGACCTCTGCTTAAAACTTTGGCATTAACTGCTAAAGTCAACCATGTTTGACAGTAAGTCAAACATCTGGACAGTTTTTAATCAAACTCTTTAAAAAGGTCATTAGATGTACATCTACATATGATTAACTTTTGAAGTAAACCCAATTCAAGATGGCCACAATAGCTAATAAACCTTAGAAAAGAAAAGAATGTCCATAACACAGTCAATTTTATAAACATTGAGTTAAAATTTAGTGTTGTAGTACCTGAGAGTCTTTCCCAATAAAGTGCTAATGGAATACACAAGATTTAGCAATATCGCTTGAGCTTGCAGCTATTAGTTATTTCAAAGATTCAGTCAAAAAGGTTAAAATGCCATCTTTTTCAAAGTAAGATCTTACTTTATAACTTTGATATGAAAGGCAACAGATAAAAAATCCCAGCCCTTTATTTTTATTTTTTTTTACTTTGCTGGGATTTTACATGTTAAAATTACTTCCCTTTCAACCATTTGACCAGTATTGTTTTTGCTGTACTTTTTATGCTTTATAAAGTTCCATTTATAGATTGCTGTAATGCTTTTTGTTTTCATGCATATATCAAGTCATTTAACTTTGCTGTATTAGCTATTTGCCAGTGTGATCAACCCAGTAATGTGTTATTCTGACTAAGCCAGATTGATGTGCTGACATTTCTTACATGAACGATGGGAGCTGACTGCAGCATGAGAAAAATATTTTCTTTCATTAGGCTATTATGTGTGTATTTTATAGTCATGCTAGAATATTGACCATTCTGCTTAGCAGAATCTAAAGGCTTGACATCGTTTGAAGCTGATTTTGTCATTTGCCGTTTTTCCCTTAGCTGCTCCTGAGTGCCTCACTTCCAGCTGCACTGATTGGCTAATTACCTGCGCCTCTTTCTGTGACTGTTTAAACCCACCTGTGTTTTCTGTTTGGTTGCCAGATCAACTATTGTTGTTTGTCACAGCATTACAACCTGTTATCACTGAGAAATCATGTTTTTTTTTTTTAAATAAAAACCCTGTCTTGTCTCTTTCCTTTGAGTCTGTAAATTAATATATTCCTCTGGTGCATGACCCTACCCTGACTTATTACCCATTTCTGCATTTTGAATTAGATTTTTCTAGCCTAATTATCCATATGAATTTGGATTTTGTAAAGGATTTTTTTAAGCATCCATTTCTGGATTTTGGGTATTGGATGGTGAATTTTTGTAATTTCACCATTGTCAAACCTTAACCTTTCTCCCGTACTTCTCCTCAGTTGTACTGAACAATCCAAAAATTCTCTCTCAGGAAATACCTGCTTTTCACTCAGCTTCTGTTCCTCTGCACCTGCATCTCATCTGGTCATCATCCACTTGCAGAAACGTCCTCCTCTAATACCTGCAAAACAAACTACTGCTCACCTTATCTCACCTTCCAAGCACATTCTACAAATCCCAACTTACCTCCAGTGCTGCTTCTCTGCAGCTTGTGTAATCCTCTGATTTTCCTGAAACAAAGCAGAAGAAGAAGACTGTTTTCTGGAGATGGCAGATAGGAGTTTAGTGCAGGACATCAGATACAGTGGTACAGTCTCAGAGAAACAGTTGTCCTTTATAGTTTTGCATTATTTTATTATAAAGATGAAATAAAAGAATTTTTTTTTTTTATCAAATTCTTACATTGAACTGTATTGCTATTTGGCACAAGCACATATTTATTAAATGTCAATGTTAGCTTAATTACAAAAACAAGAAGTGAGTTTTCATTAAGGTGTTTGAAACCTGAAAGAGTGGCTAATTTTGGTTTGCTGAGCCAAATATTCTGCATCCCAGAAAAGAGCTATAACTCTAAATACTATATTCCACCAATAATGAATGAGAAACAATGTTTTATATATTTTTGTTGAAACCCCTATTATCTGACATGTAATAGAAAAAATTGAAGTAAAATCCAGGACTTCTACTAAGCTAGCTAAAGCTACAGCTTTGTAGCAAAATTATTTGTCGGATTTTGTCGGATTTTTCTTGTTGTCTTTGGGTAAAAACATTTTTTGATATACTGTTGACAAAATTTCTTCCAAATAAAAATATTGTCATTTAGAGCATTTATTTGCAGAACAAGAGGAATTGCCAAAATGACAGAAAAGGTGCAACGCTTTTACAGATCAAATAATTCAAAGAACACAAGATTATATTCCGTTTTAGACATCACAATGCTAATGTTTAAACTTCTCCTCTGAAGTTCAAACATCACATTTTGTGCAATAACCCTGATTTTTAATCACATCTTTCATGCATTTTGGCATTCTCTCCTCCAGTCTTTCATATTGCTGTTGGGGGACTTTTTGCAGCTCCTGGCCCAAAAATTCAATCAGCTCAGCTATGTTTGACGGCTTGTGACCATCCATCTTCCTCTTGATCACGTTCCAGAGGTGTTCAATGGGTTCAGATCTGGAGATTAGGCTGGCATTGACAAGGTCTGAATATGATGGGTCTTCATCCAAACCTGACCCCATTAAAAACCTGACACTCACTGTATCCTTCTGGCCACAAAGCCAAAACCCTCCCCCCCCCCCCTTATAAAAAATTATTCAAATTACTTTAAGTTAACACTACCACTGTTTTGCCATCCAGGTCCTGTTGCTAAAGGTTAACAATGACCACAGCAGTGATTTTTATGCTTTTCCTCATTAAATAACATTTGGTTCAAGTAATCACCTAATCAGTACCTCATTAAGTAGAATGAGGTGTGCTTGTGTTGGGATTCCACAGACACTGGGATGGGATGAGTGTCATACATGTAGAGATGCCAATTTCAGAAAAAAATAGTTTTATTCAGAGCTGTGTTTTCACACAACAGATAAAGGTTCCTGCCTTTTTTTAGCCTGCCACCGCAAACTGTCCTAAAATCTCATTAGTCTTGTTCAGGTGTGAATTTTAAACAGCTAACCCTTATAATTCAAATGTTCCTTTTGCTTATTTTGTATATTTATCACACCTGCCAGAATAATCACCTATTACCCTTGTCTAGGTTCTGTTGTCAGATCCTACTGTGATAATTAGTTTTTTGGTTTAATATTCGCCACAAAACGGAGTATAAAATACTGAAATTTTGTTGCATTTTTGTGACCTATTAAGAGATAAGGATTTACTCTGTTTCACTAGATCTGAATGTTAAAAAGGTTTGGAGTAATTAAAATTTTCAAATATGATTAAATTATTGTAAGACACCTAAAACTTAGAAATATACTTCTAACATTGTATTTTTCTTGCACTATTTTCAAAAAGTGGCCCAAAATACTCTACATGCAAAGTTCTTCATACATACATCCATTTTCTTTTACCCACTTTTCCTTTCCAGGTCACGGAGAGCTGGTGCCTACCTCCAGCCATCACCGTGTGGGAGGCGGGGGACACCCTGGACAGGTCGCAGGTCCATCACAGGGACATATAGAGACAAACAACCATTCACACTCTCACTTACACCTAGGGACAGTTTTAGAATTACCAACATGAATGTTTTTGGTCTGTGGGAGAAAACCGGAGTAAATCCACGTGAGCACAGGGACAGCATGTATTCTCCATCTTGAAAGGCCCCAGGCTGGGAAGAGATCCTGCAACCTTCTTTCTGAGAGGAGACAGTTCTAACCACTGCTCTACTGTTCCACGAATGCAACGTCATGGTCGATTCAAATAAACAAACCATGGTAGATGTAATTTTTTTTTCTTTGCCCTGCACTTTTTTGAAAACTTTTGAGAACACCTTGACCAACTCATAATTCTCAGATTCTTTGCAGCTTTTATCAAGTTACATATTTTCTGAATGCTCCGTCATCAGTAATTGAATCACATGCCTGAGCAGATTTACCGTTTAAAACCTGCAGAAACTCCTGAGAGTGTGAGTATTTTACCAATCTAAGTTCAAACACTATGTTAGCAGATATCCAACAAGTATAGATCTTTTATATCTTGAGCTCTCCTGAGGTAAATTTGTGCCATACAGAGCTGAAAGAGTTCACTTCAATCGATCACCTCATCTAACACTCTGCTCTGTTGAAAGGCGAGCTAATCAGGGGATGGAGACTTTGGAATGAAAACCTGCACACTGTGACTTATGCCCCCCTACGCAGGCACACACACACACACCCACACACACATACCATGCTCTGATAGATCGATCTGCTGCAGGGAGCTTTTGTACAGACTCGGGGGATCTCCCTACAGCAGTAATTTTACAAAACAGTTAAAGTATCTTCACTTGACAGTGGTCAGGACTGAACACATAAAAAAAAATGTATTAAAGCCTAGATTTTTGTTTTGCCAGAATTCACAGTTCAGAGACTGACTGTAGAGGAGAAAAAAATAGAAGCATCCTGTACTACCTAAAGGGAATTCAAACGATAATCCACTTATTCTCACATTTTCAAGTTCAAGTTTTCAGTAGGATCCTACTGAACAATAAAGTGTGTGTAATTAAGAAACCAGCACAACTACATTTTTAATACATGCTTCCTCCTCATTTACTAAATATAGATGTTAAGTTCACTTGCATCAGTTTTCACTCATGTTACCTCTTTACCAACACTTTCCGATGTACAGATAAGTACTGTTCAGCTGCGTAATGCTAGTTGTTTTCTGTACCAGCCTTGGAAACGTAGCCATCGTTTACTGCAATGAAAGTTGCACATTCATGTAACTGCCTGTGTGTTTGTGTATATGTGTGCCTATGTTAGTTTGCTTGTCTATGTGGTGTTTTTAGCAAAATATCTTGTGAACAAGTTGATGGTTTTTAATGAAACCTTGAGCAAGTAATCACTGACTGTACATCTACAACTGCTAAACTTTTAGAGTCAGCTCGAGTCAAGATGGCTTCAGCAAACACAAAAAAGCTACAAAATAGCTATAACAAATCACATTTTTTAGCTTAAATTTGGTGTGGTAGTGGCTAAGAGTCATCCCCAATGCATACTCTGAGTGCTTATAGGTCACACAAGATCTTTGAAATGTTGACATGTAAGGTGGTAGGCATTATGCATTTCTTTAAAGAATACTAAGTTTGTTTTGTGTTTTGCTCTGCCTCTATACAGGCTGGTTTTGGGAATAGTTGGTTGAGGTTAGTCTGTTCAAGGCTTTGAAGAATACTGCTACATATCACTGTTATATTATATATATATATATATATATATATATATATATATATATATATATATATATTCA
>NC_051430.1:9037410-9167973 GCF_001649575.2 Kryptolebias marmoratus | reverse complement strand
CAAATGGTAGTTGTCAAACCAGCAAGGATTTTATTTCAAATCATTTGCCAAAACACATAATGAAAGTTTATCATCTAGGTAGTTTAAACCTGACAATAAGCTCATCCACATGTCATTTAACATAAAAAACAGCATCTACAGAACTATCACATAAGTTTAAGTTCCTCAGTTGAGCTTGGTGGCTATCATGAAAAAAAAGAAACATATTTTAAAAAACAGAAATAAGAACACCTCCTGACTCTTCTTTCTTTTTCACCTGATAATCATAATCTTTTTGTTTTAGGTGAAATGCTTCCTTATAGGTCAAAAATATCCACAAAAGAAAAAAAAAAAAATCTGTTATTTATGCAGATTTGAATTTTCTTTCAAAAACTGGTAAATTGAAAATGCCTTCCTTTATTTTACAGCCACTGCATGTACAACTTGAAAATAACTTTTTTTTTTTTTTTTTTTTACAAATTTACCAGACTGTCTTACCTCACTTTACCTCAGGGTTTGCTTACATCTCCTCTACATTTTCCGATGTCTCTGATCGAGATCTGCAGATCTTTTTTTTTTTTTACTCCTAATCTATATCACTTTCTGTCAGTTACTGGAGGGAAGTTAAAGTAAACAGTTCAGAAACCTGTCATGTTGCTGTGAGACCCTGGACTGACAGCTGAAGATTAAGCTGCCAAACACCTGGACCCAGGTGAAATGATGTTTTCTGCACATCTAATAAAAATATCAAAATTGAATTGTACACTGTCGCTTTATAACCATGAAAGTAGCAATAACAAAAATGTTTTTTTAGATAGTTTTAGGCAACTTTTAGAGTAAAAGTTTGCAAAGGTTATTGGTATTTTTCTTTTACTTCCAGTTTATGGTCTTAGCTCTGAGCCAGTGAGAAGTTCATAATATATATTTTTTCCCTTTTTTGTGGCCATATATATCCTGTCTTTTTGCCCATATAGGACCCATGGCTGAGATTTCTTTTATAACAGTCTGAACGTTGGAAACCTGATTTTTTTTTTTTTTTTTTTTTTTTTTTTTTTTTTTCAAATCAGAGCAAGATCACTTTGTCATGTGGTCCTAAATCTGATGTTTTTGAAAGCGACCTCAGTCTGAACAGTCATGCCCTATTTCTACCCACTTTTACTCCACTGGAGTGTGACAGATGTCACAACTCTGCGCTGGAGTAGGCAGGAGGAAGTAAGGTCAAATGTAAGGACTGGGCAAAACAAGCATTGTAGATGATACTTTTGTTGGCTTCAACTGCGCAACACTGACACACAGACACCGACATAGTGTGCGGGTGAAGTCGCATCTTAACAAATGATAGTGTGAACACCCATCCAAAAAAATAAATCTCAACAAAACATTTTGAATTGAGCATTAAGACCTGCAGTGTGAACTTATCTTCAATCAAGAGCTTTTGGCATCACAAGTTGACGCACTAATTACACATTTAGTGTAATTGTGCAGTTAACAGTTTTATATTATTTGGTTGGATTAGGACATATAAAATGCACTGAGGATCAGCTTTTGGCAATACCAAAGGTTTCCTGTCAGGCTGGTCTACAAAAAAGTTTCACATATCGCCACCTCTTAACCTTTATATGTTTCAGCTGAATTCATCCTTTTGTGCTGCTGTCTAACAGTCTGACACCCACAGAAAAGGTCATGAGATGAGAAAGTGAGTCATGATGTCAAAAAGCTGAGGGATGATCAAAAAAAGCACCTGAGGCAGGTTTTAAAAATTATTAACTTTTTGGTGTTCGGTGCTGCTTCTGATGACAAAATAGAAGTAGTACTAAATGCCAAATAGATCAAATAAATTTCCTTGGTAAAAAAAAAAAATTATGATGAAAATTATGAAATAATAATGATATGAGATGATGTGGAGGTGAGTTGCCCCTTTGAGGTAGAGGAGTAACATGCTCATGCCCAACAAAGCGTACTTCAAGAAGTAATGATGCTGTATGATGTCAGTACCTAACATGAGTATCTGACAAAAATAAGTTTTACATGTGCAGAATGTTACATGAGCAGGTAAAATGTCCCTCCATTCCTGCTCCTTACAGATATAAAAAGCTTAGATTATTTAATTATCAACTGTGAGTTTTTGCACTAATTGAGTTCAGTCTAAATGACTAATGATTCACATACTCATCAAATCTTTTGTCACTCTTCACTGCATCTTTGTTAATACTTTTAAATTAAATGTACTTATTGTTATATATTTTAAAAAAAAGCCTACAATAAAAAAACAACCAAAGGTTTGTCAATTGGTTTTAATTGTATTAATATGAAACTTCCAGGCAAACAACTATAAAAATTACTTTGAATATTCTGAAAGTAAAGGTCCATGAACAATTTGCTCCTGTTTACGGCAGCTGTCACAATACTTTGTCTGTAGGCCAATTACATTTATGTTTTTTGTTTATACGCCAACACTTTAACATTCACAATGATACTGTGTTGTGGCCATTGCTACAATTTCTAAGAACAGAAACTTTGTCAATTAGAGATGGAAAAAAAATACATAGCTGATGCCAAATGCAACAGTTTTAGCCATTTTTACAAACTAGCCCTTATTTCTGCCTTTGAGCTGTACCAAACTAAGAACATTGCGTGTTAGATTCAACCCTGCTCATGCTGTATGCAGGCTGGTGTCTCAGCCTGGGAGTTTTTCTCGTCTGTGTCATGTTAGCTGACTGCTTGTTTATTTTTCCAGCTTCAGCACAGAGATAGTATGAGCCAAAGAGTGGGAGCCGCACACCCCCTATTAATCACAGCATGGACTGCACTTCTCTGGGGTGTGTATTTACACATCGCTACACACATACATGTAGATCCAGAGGCTCTGCGGTACAATGTGGATATTTTTGTTCTTGTTAGTTTATATGTGAGCTGTGCATGAGTGTGTGTGTGACTCACATGTCGTCTTACCTCATTTCTGTCCCAACTTAGAAGGATACAATATCTAAAGTCCATTCATCAAAGTCATAAAATGGGCTTTTGTTACAACAGTGTGCATGTGTGTTAGTGTCTGGATGAATGCATTCATATTCATACATGTAATCATATATGTGCATATGTTCATAGTCTTCTCGTTTTTGTTTATGTTCTTTAGCAGAGTGAAAGGATCCTAGGAAGAGTGATTTAAGTATTTGTATTTAAGGGATTTGTACCAGAATGCTAACAAACACACACTTCCTACAGAGTGAAAGGCTAGGCTGTTGGATAGCATGCGATATGTATGGAGATCAGGTGTAGGCTTTTATCTGTTGTGTATATTGGCACATGTTTTCCCTGACATGTGTGCACAGGTTTGGGTTTGTGCATTTAGGAGAATGTTAGCTGTATGTATTTGTGTACACTCGTGTTTGTGGGTATCGCTTGTTTTGCCATGATGTGTGTGTTTGGATTGTACCAGACCACATGCTCCAATCGTCAGCAACAGATGGGCTCAGGAGATGCCAGGAAAGCAGCAATTACTGCCAGTAAAACTGGCTGCTCGGTTAAATAAGGGTTGCCAGGTTTGAAGATATACTTTGCTGTAAAAAGCCATCCTAATGAGCCATCATCACTTTAATGCATGAGACGTTTTGTCGTGAACAAAAGGTTTTGTTTAGAAGACTGAGGTAAAAGCGAATCCGAGTTGATGGGTGAAATGTACAAGGTGGCAGCTTTCCAAGAAGCACAACATTGCGAGTTTTAACTTGGTATGATTTCAGTGGATTCTTTTTTTTTTCTTTTCAACACTGTCAAGTCTGGTTTTAGGATGATCAAAGACATGGGATTAATAAAACTATGCATGAGACATAATGCGTTCCTTTCTTCAGAACATTAACCTGTCGAACCCATTTAACACACTTTATAAATGAAGCAGACTTTATACATTCTTCTTGTACTGAGCTCACCACACCTGCATTAGCTTAATGTACAAGTCCACTCCTCTGCTAGCATCCTGCAATATGTAAAATAATTGTTATTTCAATCTGTAGAGACTCACACAAAGAGAGATACAGCAGTTAGACAATTTTATTGGACCGAGGATTTGGCGCTCGGACACCGGCGGAAGACGTGCGTGCTGAGAATCGCAGCGAGCTTGAATGATCGGCTCGAACGAAGCTCAGGTAGGTCTTCCCCCGGGCCCAGTCACTGGTGGTGGAGCGGAACTTGGAGAGAGGAGTCTTGAGGGGACCTGGAGGCGTCTGGGATGCTGGTGGTGGAAACGGGGAGGAGGTGGGTTGAAGCACAACTGAAGCGGGTGGATCTGAGGCCGCTTCGCCTTTTGAAGGATCTCTTGTCGGGCGATTGGATTGAGGTAGTGAGGTGGAGCGTCCTGATTGGCTGGGGCGACAGGTTGAATTTCCGCCTAGGGCTTTATTTCTGTTTACATTGCTATTAGTGATAATGATGAAAACAGATGAATCTGAAATTTATTTTGGATGACTAAAGCTCAGTTTGTAATGTCTCAAACAGTACATAAATTATCTAAACAAACAACAATTAAAGGTCTAGTGTTTGGAGTGTGTGTCAGCTACTACCACACTAAATTGACTCAGTTATAGCTATTCTTGTGTTTGCCAGGATTGCTTTGCTGTGGCTGCCTCATCAAATGATTTTATGAAAGTTTCAATCAGAATCACACATTTTGCCAACTGTACAACAAATGAACACACACAGACACAGGCAAAAACATTATTGCTACGCTTTTTTGGGGGGGAGGGGGGGGGGAGGGAAATTAGGCGTCTGACTTCATTTTTGAAGTGACTTATTTACAAAAGATTATTTTAATTTGTCCCTATTAAACTGGACCCTTGTATTATCAGTTTGATGATAGGTTTTAATTCATTGCTTCAGTATTCAGGGCATGATTGGGTTCAGAAGTTAACTTAACTAATTTATTTAAGTGCCAAAGATAACAGGCTCTGCTTTGTGGATGTGTGTGTGTATGTGTCATTAAAATGGTAGGAATGATTATATCTGTTTTAAGAGTCTTTATTTTGAAGATGTAGTTGTAATTGGTCATTCACTTCATGCTTGATCATTAAACATTAAACTGACTTCAGTCAGAAAAAGAATTCAGTCTTTTTGCTGTTTGAAAGAAAAAAGCACAAAACAAGATTATGATAAGCTTAGCACTAAGATTTAAAACAGGCAAAGAAAACTGCCAAGTTAGTAAATCTCCTCTCGCTGGCTGTCCCCAGAAATGTCCAGACTTTACAACATGAATTAGACCCTAATAGCCTCATGTATATGTTGGTAGAAAACTCACAACAACACTACTGACAGTTTTATTATGTGAGCTTTTAATACACAGAGTACTAAACTGAGTCTTTGTGTTTATCTTTGAAGATCACTTCTCTCAGTGCGAAACCCCCCTGTGGAGCAATAACTCCTACTCCTGGAGATAAAAAAGCACACAGAGAGCTGGAAACAAACTGGAGATGTAGGTGTGCACACACTCAAATCAGCACACACACACTCATACCCACAAAGAAAACAAAACAAACAAATAAAAAAACAATATTGACTTAATGACACACAGGACCATTTTATTTTTTAATGTATTATTTATTTAGCTTAAAAGCTTAGTTTGAGATCTAATATTGTCCTGCTAGAGGGTGAGGGTTAAGATGGGCATCAAAATGAATAAAGAACACAATCACATCAAAATACAATAAGCATGCACAAAACAAGGCAAAAACAATCTTAAAAACAGGGAAATGCTCAGTTTGTCTTACACAAATCAATCAAAAGTCTTTTCTCCATCTCTGTTCTTGCCTTGTCTTCGCATTGTACAAATATATTTTACAGTATTTTTAAATACGTCAAACATATCGGCATGTGTAAAGTTAAGTTTAGCTTGAAAATTTTGTAATCCTCTGACAAAAAACATTATTAAACAGTAGCTATTGGGGCAACACTGCAGTAAACTAAACATTCACTATGGTTAATCAACTAAAAAAAGCTCTCAGCACAAATAGCAATACTGCATATTGACTGTCAACTTGGTGGGAGAATAATAAGCAATTATATGAATGAGTACTTTTTCAAATAGCAGATAATGCATTCATAAAAATCAGACCCTTAAAGTCTAACACTAACAAATATAAATACTTCTCTGCAGACATAATAAGGTGGATGCACATGAGTCCTGCTGCAGTATCTGATATTTGGTGAATAGACAGAGCACTGCCAGGAGCTCTGAATGAAACATAATTCAGAGGAAGTGACTCCTCTGTGGTGTCGATCGCGACACACAATAGCATCTTCCTCCAGCGGAGGGCCCCTCTGTCAGCAGCCCAGCTCTCATCGACTTCCTGGGAACAAGGCCCTTCTCTCTATGATTTAGAGGAACACCAGGCACCACCATCTCACCCCAGAGTCCCTTTCCTTTGGTGTACTGGATCCTCCTGCTGAGTGATGTGTGCCAAGGTTGAACAGGACTGCCTGGACACTTGTGTCCACTTACAAAAAGACAAACCTCAGTGATTTCTGTTTCTTTTTAGCCCTTCATTCCAACATTGAGCTTATGCTCCTTTGTAAAATATACATAGGATAAAAGTCCACAGTTCAAAGCTGCATACTTCTAACTCGTTTGGAGTTTATACAGAATATTTATAATTATCTTACATCATTGTGTCTCCATACATATATCGAATAAAGTCAAGTCAAATTTATTTAGAAGCACATTTATATAACAAAGCAAAACTGCAGGCAGCTCTCTGGTGCAAATATCTACCAAGAAAGAGTTAAGAATGGACTAAGAAGAATAAATATTCATAAATATCACAATTTAAAAGACAAGAAAATGTAAGACCAATTTCTGACAACACAAACATGCAAATCATACTTAAAACATGTATAAATAATATTAAAATTATAATAAAAAATGCTGAAATAAATAAAAAAAAGCTTCATGACAGTGCAGTTCAACATTGTAACTGCACTGTGATAAAAGCTGATCTTTAACCTTATTGTTCTTGTTTTGATTATCCGTTGGTGCCTCCCAGAAGGTAGCAGTGTGAACAAAGAATAGCTGAGATGAGAGAAGTCTTTAATTATGTTGTGTGCTCTTTTCAAACACCTGCATTGGTAGATCTGGTCCAAGGTGGGGAGTTGGGTGTCATAATTTCCCCAACTGCCCTAATAATGCTCCACAGCGATTTATTTATTGTGTAATTTATTTATTTATTGTTCTCAGCTGAGCATCTCCCATACTAAACTGTGACTGCATATGTGAGAACACTTTCTAGGGCACATCAGTAAAAAGACACTAATAACTGTTGGCCTATATTTGTCTTTTTCAGGGCCCTTTGAAAACAGAGTCTCTTCTGTGGCTTTTTTGTTCCATAGAGTGTATTGGTGTTCATGTTGCATCCTCAGAGATCTGAACCCCCAGCTATTTGAAGGAAGAAGCTTGTTCCATTCATTTACCATTGATTGTGAGTGGTGCAATTGGTAACTGTTGTTTCTTCCGGAAGTCCATAATTATCTCTTTAGTTTTCCTTGAGTTCATTTTCAAGTTGTCATCAGCCGACCATTCAGTGATGTTGTTCACATACTTTCTGTCTGCTGTTTCCTCGTTGTTCCTGATCAGTCCAACGTGTGCTGCGTTGTCTGCAGACTTAATGATTGCAGTATTGTTGTTGGATTACATACAAATGTTATAGTCAATACCAATGTTAAGCAGCTTGGTTATCAGCTTCTGAAGTACGAAGGTGATGAAAGCAGAGCTGTAATCGATGAAACATATTCTGGCGTATGTGTTGGGTTCTTCTGGGTGACTGAGTGTTGTTTGAAGTAATGTTGTAACAGTATTCTCAGTTGAATGTGCTGTATACATAAAAGCTCCAGAAATATGCAAATAAAAAAAAAAACAGTAAACTAACAAAACATTGAAAAAGCACAATAATAAAACAACTGAATATAGCACAAATCTGAAAGTTAAAGATACCATAACTCAGTCTGGTTTAAATGCCAAAAATTAAAAAATGAGCCTCTAAGTGGGTCTTCAAAGTGATGAGTGTTAAATGGTCTAATGTGAAAAGGCCTCAAGATACAATGATTTTAATACAATGATTTCAAAGCAAACAATAACATTTTAAATAAAATTCTGAAATGAACTGGGAGCCAATGCAAATAAGCAAAGACAGGTTAGATGTAGTCTTGCTTGCATTTGTCTGTCAGGAGTCAGGCAGCAGTGTTTTGGACACATTGTAGACAAGAGAGCAGAGGCTGGGTGATTCCAGAATTAAAAGCTTTATTTCTTGAAGAAATAATTGTGTGAGTTACTTTTTCAAAGTCTGGAAATGATATAAATAGTTTGACCTTAGCAGGAGCCCTAAGATGAAAAAAAAACCCATTTCTTCAACTCCATTTCTTTATCAATTAAAGGCAAATATGTTGTCAAAAATAACAGTCAGGATTTTGGAAAATGCTTTTTAAAAGTTTCTTTTAAGAAAGTTTAGTGCATTCTGTGATTTTGAATCACCCTGACAGTCCAACATGGCATTTAGAGAGGATGTAGTGTAGTTTTGGATCTGGAAATCATCAGAGTAACAAGGAAAAAAAAATGTTTCTTTAAAATTGAACCAAGGATGAGCACATATAAGGATAACAGAACTGGACTAAAAATGAACCCTTGGGTTACCCCATATGTGAGGGGAGCTGTAAAATACATTGACAATGTCAGGTGTAAGATCAACAGAAACTCGCTTTTATAACATATTCAAAAACGAACTTCACCGCATTGCTCATATTTATTTAACAGATAAACATTATACATACCCATCACAAAAGAAAACCAACTCAGAAAATTAGAGATGTCATTATATAATTACTAAATCAGAGTGTTTAGATTCTAAAAGGCAATTGCTGAATTATTTTGACACAATCATTCAACAGACCTTAAAAAGAACAGAAATTAAGTGAGGTTATCCAAACATACTCTGTGGTAATTATTAGAATTAAAGCTCAGATGGATGGCAGAAACGTTCCTCATCTGAGCTAAACATTTTTGTGTCAGCATAGAAAATTATAAATGTCAAGCTCAAACATAGAAATATCTGAATAAGCATTAACAGTTGATAACAGTGTGGTGTCACCTGCTTCAAGAATCTTTGAAATACAAACCAGTTCATCACCTCCTAAATATTGTTAGTTAAATGTTAGTTCAAGAACTAAAATATGAAACCAAGATAAAATCTCCCAAATCTGATTGATGAATACCCACCTATAATTGGTTCACCATAAAAGCCATTCCCCAAATATCAAATTAGCCAGAGAGGGAACTACAAACCAGCTAATGTGGTAAATGAGACAAATTGGAGTTCAGCAGTCCACAAGAAAGCAGGTAACATTAGTGGCTTCATCCATCTTCACATTCAGTCTTCAGTCCAACTCAGTTTATTGAAGTATCAGATAGCTTCTGATGTACTTTCAGATTTTCATAATGGAGACATATTAGGATGCGATCAATTGTGTTTATTGATTTTAGTGAGTGAAGCATGTTATTAAGCTTTTAGGAAGTTGACTTGGGCTGACAAAAAGTGCATAATGGTTATGTTCACTTTTGGGGGAAGACAAACTGTTTTACAGTAAACAGTATACTTTTTTTAAAAAAAGAAAGTTAAGTTAATTGCTAATGCTCGGCCGTCTTTTTGTAAAGCTCTCTGCAGTAAAGTAACTTTTTATTTCTAATCATCTTGTGGTTTATTTGTGTGCCAGTAACTATCACTGCGGCTTTACCCTGCTAAATGTCAATACAATATCTCTCGGAATTAGTACTAGCTTGTTTTGACTCAGTTTTGGTGACAGTTGTGACCACTGAAATAAAACCACACTGGAATGGCCACTAAAGGTGCCAGGCACGGCTACCATCTTGCTAGGTGCTACACCTATCTCTGTGTGTTGTTTACATGTCAAAGGCAGACATTCTTAATGCCTTGGATCTGCTGTATGCTGTATCAAAAATGTCTAAAATAGTCTTATTTTACCAAAACAAACATATATTATGCATATTCTGAAAACAGAGGACAACAGTATGCTGTAATGACCCAACTGCAAAGTGCTGTAATCTTTCTAGCTAAACCAGTACATAACTGTATTTTAAGTAATTAAGTACATGCCTATTAAGTCTAATGAAGCCTAGGCATAAATTCAGACTGGAAGACCTGCTTCAGCCTCACCTGCATCTAATTGCTGCGTCGAGCACCTCCACTCCAGCCTATCAGCATCAGACCGTGCCTCCATCTCAGCCCATCAGCATCCGACCGAGCCTCCAGCGTATCCAATCAGCGAGCAAGCCTTCGTTTAAAAGGACCTCCATCATGACCTCATCCGTTCACCTACCTAACTTCAATCCACCTCCACCCCCAGTTTCCTAGCCCCCTCAAGCTTCCTTCCCCTCTTCGACTTCCACCACCAGTGTCCGGCCCGGGGAAGACGCCTCTAATGCCTCAACCTGAGCTTCTCGTCGAAGCGCATTGCTATTGTCGGCACTCGCATCTTCCACCGGTGTCTGAGCGCCAAAAATCTCATGTCATTCATGTCAAAACAACTATTTAATTGCAGATTTTCTTTGTCGTGAGTCTCTCCAGGTTGAAATCAGAGCTCAACTAAAAGTGTCTGTAGGTAACAGCAACTTAAACTTATACTTTATAATCTTTTCCTCATAATTCTGAAAATATTTAAGGCTTATACAACATGCACGTCAGTATTTACAGTGGATAGTAATAGCTGAGCTTTTGTCCAGCCTATACACTAATTCCCCGTTAGGCAGTGATATTTTACCTATAAAATAGGTAAAGCAGGTTTGCAGACGAATGAATTTTCTTTAAGGAAATTTCACTATTATTGATTATATATTTTCAGCTGGTATTTGGCAACCTTCAGTACGCTGCTTTACGGTAATTATAGTAGTCCAGTGTACAGAGAGTGACAACCCTGTCATAATAATATAGTGTATTAGACTTATATTTCCAAAGAAAAAAAAAGGAAAATGGAATATCAAGTTCTTTGACTTTCTGATGTTTATAACAATAAATGGCAAAACATTGGGCTTTTTGGCTGGAGCAGAACTGACTGAAGGAACAAGATAGTAACACTATGAGACACTGGGGAAACATAATAAAATACACAATCACAAGGAAAAACAAAGACCAAGACAAATCCAAATAAAAACACAGTACACATAAAGACAAAACAAACTGACTAAATCATCACACAAAGAACAAAACAACCACTAACAACCAAAAAACCTCAATTGTGACAAATATCTTCGTGCATTAATTTTTATGTGATTGTAGAGGAATACAATGTCACTTTATAGTTTAGCGAACTAATCATAAGTAACAAAAAAAAAAAAAAAAAAAAAGAAAAAGGATTGCAACAACAATATTTCTATAGTTGCAGAGTACACTGTATTCATCTTTTAAATGACCAGCTCTGGTTTTAACTAATGGAATAGATTATCTTAATTAATTAAATTAATTAAATGTACATGAACACTAGATTGACATAATATGAGTTTCATGGTAAGTTGACTATCTGAAACATAGCCAGAGATTCTTACAGCAAGATTAATCTGATAAAATTTCAAAGCAGCGTCCTGGGTCTATTTGTCCTAAAGAGAATTTCACCAAACAAAAAGCTCACATTTATCAGTTTGTTATGACCTTTTAATATCTGACAGCCAGCCATCATCCCAAAGTTGCATTTAACACATGATTTGTCTGCAGGTGTCTGCCCAACCCATTTTTTCCACTTGTTGCTATATGAAGCCATACCAACATCACAACAAACAACAGGCAGCTATACACTTGAACAGCTTTCCCCATCACTAATAGATATACCATTGGAAGGAGGAAATGGGCTTGTAATGACCATCTGTCCCTGCTGGCTGACGAGGATATGATCTGGGAGTGTCCTGAGCCCACTGAGGGAGGAGCTGGGGTAATTACTCCAGCTGGTGGTGACAGATTTTTGGGTAGAGGGACTTGGCCACCTTGGCTGGGACCCATAAAGAGGCAGATACAAGCTCAAGGCGAGGCAATAATCACACTGAGCACACGCTGCTTTCACTTCAGATGGGAATTATAGCAGATTAGAATTTGAAAAATGTCATTTCATGGCAGCTTCCAAGAAGCGCTCATTAGCATTTTTATGACTTCTTGAAAAGACAAATTACAAACAAGGGCAAACCTGTTTGTCACTGTTGAATGATTAAACATTATCTAAAACTGCTGCAGTTTGAACATGACCAAAGAGTTACTTACTGTAGTTGGTTGAATCAAATTCATGATCAGCCAAAAGAAAATGAAGTCAGAAAGAACTTTCTGAATCGACCAAAGCAAATCTGGTACACCATAATCCTGGGGATGAGAGGGGTTAGATTTCAATATTCTGACTCCAGTATCATCAAGGCTATAAGCCTATGGGGCAGCAGGAGGAAGTATGATGAAAAGCTGTTAACTTTCTTCAATAAAAGTACCTTTCATTGCTCTGAGGCCTGTTAGAAGTTAGATAAATCAGAAAAAAATAGATAAAAATGTTATCAACTTGTTTAACTAAGCTGGCCTCAGTGTAGCAGACAGTGAAGGACACCAGCAGCAGCTATGTGTTATTTTATCATTCTAAGCATAAAACACTTCTGCCTTATTTTTTTACATATGTATGCATCAGGCAGAGATGTGGCATCAATGTGCCAAGGATTTTAGCAATGTTTTAACCTTTATAAAAAACACATTTTAATAGGATAAAAATAGCATCATATTTTTGCACCACCACACTATATTATTCTTCTGTAAAAATTTTAAGAAGCAAATCTATCTTTTGAAAATATGACTTCTGCTATGAACAGTAGACCAACAACAAGTGTTTTTAGATTAATTTAGACAACCATAGTTTTGATGAAAAATCCCTTTTAGACATTTAACTGTCTTCAAAAACCAAAGGTGTGATTATAAAGTAGGACCTTTTGACTTTTAACTGACCCTTTTATTTTTTAATTATCACCTGCTACCAAAAGGATAGGGACACAAAGGCGGACAATAATGTTGTCTCCATGTCTTTATGTGTGTGCATGTGTTTGTGTGTCTGACTGTTAACAAAATATCTTGTGAACTACAAGGCAAATATCAATGAAACTAGCAAAAAGTTGTCATTGGATGTACATCTACACCTGATTAACTTTTGGAACCAGCCCAGTTCAAGATGGCCACTACAGTCAATTGATCTTAGGGAACACAAAAATCGCTATAGTTCAGTCAAGTTTGCAAATATTATGGTAAAATTCATTGTGGTAGTAGGTGAAAGTAATTCACAACACATACTCTTAGTGCCACTCATTGCGCAGGGTCTTTGCTTAAAATATTAATATTAACGTTTAGAGTCAATCTTGTTTCTCTGTAAGCAAAATTTCACATGAACCTCTAGATTTACAAAAAAAAAAAAAAATTAAAAAAATCAACAAAAAAATCAAAAAGAAAACAACAACATTTGCTTTAACTTTTTGAAAATAATATTAATTTTCTTTAGCTCACATGGGAATTGCAGTTGCGTGTGTTTGGGGGCAGGAAGCTGGGTTTGACATCAGTTGCCATCTTTGTTGTCTTTAAATTTCAGAGCAATACATGACCAGAGCGATGTGTGTGAAAAGAAGCAGTGTTGCAGTGGATGACAGCCCACAGAGAACACATGGAGCTGTCGATCCGGAGAATGACAACACTGATGTCTGATAATACAGTCTTCATGCGAGGAGGAATCACCATAATACAGCATTACTGAAGACAAATGACAAGATGGGAGGAACTCAGAGCAATGAGCAGCTTGTCTGGTTGTCAAATTAGAAAGTAACAATTAAGTCTGTGTCAGACACTACAATCAGTGACACAGACTGTGGTGTTGCAGTCAAACAGTTGGGTGCTACAGTGTGCGATCTAAAAATGATCTAATAAATCCTGCTTTCATCTACATCACATAGTCACACCAAATAATAACAAGCCAAAATATGTTTTCAATTTTGTCAGAATGAAAGTCCTTATGAAGTCAGTGCACACTTTCACTAATAATTCCAGTGTTAAGGTCAGAGCTTTAATTCAAAACAACAAATTAAAAAAACAAAATCATACAAAAACATGTTTTAAACAAAGTCAACAGAGCTGATATTTGTAGAGCTGAACTATTTCTTTGCTGGATTTCAAACAGGACTGTGATTCTGCATCTGCTTCATGCACAGCAGCTTTTCCTCTACAGTGTGTCTGCATCCTCTTTACTCATCTGCAAATATAGAGTACCACTAAGCTTGCATGAATGAGCTCGAATGCTGTGCTTGCAGACAATAATGGAGATTCCTGTTGAACAAAACTGGAGAGCTCCAGTGGAGAATGAATGGGAGATAATGGAAACAGAAAGGTAAAAATAAAACACCGGAATAATCAACCAATCAGAAATGTTTAGCTTTCTCCATCACAAAACCTCACATCTGAAGTTCAGGGTAATTTTAAATGTGCACATGGACCATTTGGAGTACTTACATTTCTCCCGAACTGTTTGCCTAGCACTTGATCTGTACTGGGTTTTGCTATTGAGAGCAAAAACAAACAAACAAAAAAAGACAAAAAAGGGCAAAGACAGGAACTTGTCTCCTCATTAAAGAAAACCTCCTGTGGAAAGTTCTGAATGTCACAATACACCTTAAATACTGTCTGATGGCTGCAGTTGGTAGTTACAATACAGTCTAAAATATTAAAATAAGGCAAAGCCATCTCCTTGACTCACTCCTCCTTGACAATTAGTCTTGCACTTTATGACCTTCTCAAATGGGCACCAAAGCAAAACAGTGGTTAGCTATGTCGCCCTACAGCTAGAAGTTCCTGGGTTCAAAACCCAACCCGGTCCTTTTTGTGTGGTGTTGGTGCATTCTCCTAACAATCTGTGAGTTTTTCCCCTCACAACCAATTGCAACCAGATAGCTAAAAAACAGTCCCGAACAACCCCTATGTGACTCTGTGATGGACTGGTGACCTGTCCAGTGTAGCCACCTCTTTCCCCATGACTGCTGGAGATATAGAAACCAGCTCCTCCTGACCATAAACAATAGATGGATGGACTTCCCCACCTACTGAATCAGGCGTAAACAGCAAAGTATAAATGTTGGGTTTACAAAGACTTTTAACTACCACTATTGCTGAAAGTTAGCAGATTTTAAAAATCACACCTTAGAGCTCAACCAGTGCACAAGCTAGAGTAACTTTCAGCAGTGCTACTTCCTGATCAGAGGCATTTCTTTTGAGTAAAATATTATCTTTGTAGTTTATCTAAATGGATGTAAGGCAAGAAAAATGAACCCTCTAAAAGTTCTTGGTACCCAAGGGAAGTTTGTGTACAGTAGTTGAACAAATTTTAGTCATACCAATCGGTTTTAACATTTTTATTGGCCTTCACCAGTTCTTGACAGTAGTTACAGACTGTCAGATACTTATGTGCTGGTGATGTTTGACATTTTGTAGTGATTACTGAAAAACTATTTGTCACCCCCTGCAAATTATTGGTAATGTTCTCACTTTGCACACGAAAAAAAACAGCATGGAGACTATGTCAAACTGAACAGGAAACAAGAGAGTAACTAGCTGACAGTTTTATTACAATCAAGTCTGATTTAATTGGAGCAATATAGCCGTTGGGTATTTTTACCACCTCGGTATTGCAAACGAGTGTCTTCTGTAATACTTGAAATACTGACGCATGGACAGAGGACTGAATTTGGAATTAAATTCTGTAAGACAGCTACACTGCCTATTCCTATTTACATCCAGCTAATTGAAGGCCATAATGCATGATCTCACGAGACTGCGAGATCTTGCATGTTGTGTTAGTGCTCGGAGTATGTGTTGTGAATGGCACTCAGCAACTACCACGTCAAACTTTAGCTCAGTATTTGTAAGCTTGACTAGGCTATAGCCATTTTTCAGTTGCCTAAAAGTGATTAGTTCTTGCAGCCATCTTGAATTGGGTTCACTCCAAAAGTTAATCAGTTGTAGATGTACATCCAATAATTACTTCCTGAAAGTTTCATTAAGATCTATTCAGTTGTTCACAAGATATCTTGCTAACAGACAGTCAGTCAATTCAAAGGTGACTCAGCTACTACCACACAAAAATTAGTTGAAATGTTTGAGTTATTGCTGTATAACTGATTGACTTATAGACATTTTTGCATTTGATAAGGTTGATTAGCTGTGACAGCCATCTTGAATCGAGCTGACCCCAAAAGTTAATTAATTGAAGATGTACATCCAATGACAGAGTTTCATTATAATCCGTCTAGTGTTTCATGAGATATTTTGCTCACACCACAAATGAACACACAAACATAAAAATAATTGTCCTTTCACCTTCATTAGTGTGTGATGAAAATATAACTGGTACCTGCAGCATTTCTGTGAGATTCAGTGACAACAAGTCAAAACAAATCCCACTGCTTCCCTTTACAGCTATTATTAGTGTGCCAAAGTTGTGATCAATGACGGTAAATGTATCAACGTCTCTTTCAAAAGTCTCTTCGACATTGTTTTAAATACAGATAAAAAGTAAAAGATTTTGGCTCATGGCGGTTCTGCCCACATTAGAATTCATCGTTTTACATCTGTGAGTGTGGGATCAAAGGAAGACTTCCTTTTCTTCTCAGACAGCAGAAGGCGTGACCAATCCAGACTCCATTTCTCAAAAAGACCACCCCGCTGAGAAGCTCTTATCGGCCCTGTGTCAGACGTTTATCGCCATCTACTGTAAGAGCAGGCAGGAGCAAATCATCAGGGACATATGGGGTTTGAAAACTGCCTATCTTTCAGGACACTACTCTTAGAATACAAATATTAGGAGCCATGTGGATGTGAAAATATTCTGCTTTCACCTCAGTTGAGATGGAACAGACCTAAATCTCTAATGTTTTTCAGTACTGACTTTAAGACTGACACATACAAAATAAGGCTTCTACATTTACAGACTGTGGCCATTATGGAAAACACCCAGCTTTTGATCCGATGTAGAAAGTGGCCCTTAGAGACTCCAGTAACAGCTAAATCAAGCAGGAAACAATCAGTTTGGGCCTCAAATCCCTCCAACTTGTAGTAAGGAGCTGCTGCAGCATCAGCATCCTTCCAGCCTTCTGCTTCACTTTACTGCTTTTCCACAGGATGGCGTTGCTGTGCTACAGCAGAGCCCGGCTGACCAACCAGAAAGCTGATAGCCTTGCAGTCACTCAGCAGCGCGGCCAATTGAATCACAGGGGCCACATCAGCACTCAGGAAGCGGCTACCTAAACCTCCTGGCTGATAGTCATCGCTTGCTCTGCCCCCCTCCAGAGACACACAAAACACACACCCTCGCACAAAACACACGTGCACATTCATGTTAACAAACAGCTCTGTTTGTGCCAGCCCCCATTATTCCCTCTTTAAAGCCAAATCAGTAGCCAGCTGCATTGTGCCCCCCCCCCCATTTCTGTGTGCTGAGCTTGAAAGTTTGGACTTGGCTGACTAATCAGAGTAAGTGTTTAGGTCTGTGACACATAGAGCCATTCATATGACTCCTGACGCATTATCACACACACTCCAGATGCTTCTACGCCAGCCTTGCAGGCACAAAGGAACCAGACACAGTGACACTCACTCATTTCTCTCCTTCTTCCTGCCCCAAGCAGTCAGAGCAGTAGATGTTCTGATATACAAGGAGGGGGGCAGAGGAACTGGGTCGGCCAGCGACAAAGCTCCCCTCTGTCCTAACGCCACAGCAGCGATTCTTGTTTTCCACAGTCCTCTGTTTGTTGTTTGTGAGAGTGAGAGAAGATTGGAATGCATGGTTGTACTTTGCATTTAAATTATACCCCAGATTATGCCTCTTTATGCACAGCAGCCTTGTGAATCGGCAATGTAAAATAACATTTTGCTGCTTCTTCATTCCATCAATTTTTGTGAGAGTTTGCCATTTCCCAAGGAAAGTGCAGAGAGTTTTAAAGTTGAGAGAGAGTGGGCAGAGGTTTAATAAAAAGAGCTGGGGGCAGCAGCAAAGTGAGCTTGATTATCAGAAAGAATATTTATTCAGTGTAAGGACTATATAAAAAACACACAACACTGAACACTGATCTAGACCTCTTTCAGTCTGATAATCAGTGGTTTGACCTTCACCTCTTACAGCATGTCAAAGAGTCCTTGGGCAAGACAGTGACCCCCCCCCCTCCCAACTGCCCCAATATGCTCATCAGTGTATGAAGTAGAACCACTGACAATAATGAAATAAAGACATCTGACAGCAACCCAGAAGTAAAAGCCAGAAGGGGACCGGAGTCCCCATAGGCTGGCCTCACTACAAGTTTTAAGTCATGCAACCAATGTGCAAATAACTGAAGTTTGCACTTATTAAAATATAAAAATACACTGTATATCATTTTTATCAGATATTGGCTCTTGTTGATTCACTTACAGTGCCTATAAAAAGTATTCACCCCCTTGGATGCTTTATCCTTTTTTATTGTCATAAATGGTCATGGTCAGTAAAAGATTAGCCTTCCTTACAAAGAAAAAAAACTTTAATATTAAAGTGAAATCAAATTTCTACATAGTAATACCAATTTTAAAAAATATATAATGTAAAAAAAGTGACTGCATAAATATTCACCCCCTTTTTATATCCCTGTTATTGTTTGCATCTTGTTAAGGATGCCTTGTGTTTTTATGATTTAGTTGTTGGTTTGTTGTTGTTGTTTTTTTCCAGATATGGGACCCTTATTAGCAGTACAGTAGTTCTGTACTTCTATGTAGTTTTGTGCAATTTTCTTGCTGTTTTGCTTTTGGTTTGAATGACTTTCGGACAAGACATGCTGCCTTTGCCTGATAAGCCCATTCACCAATCAATAACCCGACCTGGCAGATAGATTGGCTATGACAGTCTGGCCCTGACAGGAGGGGCTTTGCTCCAACCCCTACCCCCACCATCCTGGTTACCATAAACACATCCCTGTTTGGTTCAAGTAGTGTCCACTGAAGTCTGTCATCAAGCAGTGAGGTAAACAGATACTGTAACACACTTACACACACTCACACAAAGCCTTCTTATCTTTAGAACTGAACAGCAAAATAATCTTTGTCTTTGATGCTCAGCCACCCCGCCTCGCCCTGGCCCTCCTCCTCCCTCTCAACAACACAGAAGCAGGGAATTTGTTTAAACAAACATTAGTCTTTGAAACTCAATGCCACTCCATCCCCCATCTACTGTAATGTAAGTTGATGGAGGATTTAGCTGCAGGACTTTATGACAGCGTGGAGCTCTGAGACCCTTCTGCTGCGTGCCGCTGTGCACCGTGGCCTTTATATATGAGAGACCTGATAAATGACAAAAAGGCACAATCTAATTTAGGACAAACATATCACATCTTTTGTGTGAACACACAATCTTTATGAGGCGAAGAGATTGATGATTAAATCCAAGCAGAAGTGACAGTGGAATAACATTATTCACCTCAGTATTGTCTTCCTTTGGCTCCGTGGTTGGTAGACTTATCTCTACTGTCATCAGTCAAGTGTAAAACTGTGGCGATTCTTTACATAAAAACTATCTCAACTCCAAGAATGCATATGAGTAATGGAAGACAAGGGCGGGGTTGTCAGAGAGGAATATTCTCTGGCCTAGATGCGCTGCAATTTTCCTTCATTCTGTTTGTTTGCTCATTCAGTCAAATAAAAAAACTAGTTGAAGATGCCTGCTGAAAATATGTAAAGTTGATAACTGTAAGGTGGCAGGTAGAAACTCATTCAGTGTGTCAGATCTACCAGTATGACTTTATTTAGTCTAACTCAATGCAGACTCGCTTGGAAGGATGCCATTTAACTCACCTTTTTTTTTTCGTCTCATATTTTTTTCCCAAATCATAGTTGAGCTCCCTCCTTCTTTCACCTCTTTTACCTCCCCTCTTCTTCACTCCTTTCCATCTCATCTTATTTCTGTCAACATGTCTCGACAGCTCATAAAACAAATATCAAAGCAGACTGAAAACATAAATGAGAGAGGTAGATTGAGGACAAGGTTCTTTACACAAGATGGAAGGCGTGAACACAGTTGAAATATATAACACAGGCAGTAACAGTTATTCCTCTGAGGTACTAGCTAAAGTCTTTTAGAGCTGAGGTAAAAGATGTCAGCACTGCTCCCCCCTCCCAACAAACCAAGGAAATTAAGTCCCCTTTCTGTGACGAGATTGGGGAATGAACACAAGTCACAGCAGACCAAATTGAAGTCCTCAGTCTGTATTTACTGGTGCTGAGCTCTCTGCTCACTCAGGACCCTGCACACACTTATGCACAACCAAGAGCACTAACTCTGAAAACTTACTCCCTGAGATCAAATTCTTGTTGTCACCGCGTTTCAAGCTCAGCAACACTCCAGGATGCTGCATAAATTAAGTTGGTGGAGGAAATTAGGACAAAGATCAAGCATCTCTTGCCTGTGCTGGAACTCTTTGGGCCTTGAAGAAAAATCCCCTTAGGAGATTAGAACCTCTCCTTCCACTCCGAGTCCTCACTGAGTTCAATTGAATGCCATCTCCTAAGTCATTCATTACTGCCTGCCGCCAATGACGAAGCAGTGCAAATGTTTTTGCCCTTTTTCTCTGTGTTTTTCTATAGAATTGGCAGAATATCTCACAAACTAGAGGACAAATTTTAGTCAAACTCTTATAAAGTAATCATGAGATGTACATCTACAACTGACAAACTTTGGGTGTCATCCCATTTAAGATGGCCATCACAATGAAGTGACCACATCAAACACATAAATGGCTTCAACTCAGTCAGTTTTGCAAACATTGACCTAAGATTTGGTAAGTTAGTAGGTGAGAGACCCTCCCAACACATACTTTGTAAATTAACTGATTGCGTGAGATTTGTTTTTAGAACTTTGTCATTAACAACTTGAGTCAACTGTTTCTGTTTGCAAAATATACCATGAACCACTATAACGCTTTGACTGAAACTCACAGAAACAAATTATTAGATGCACATTTATAACTTAATAACTTTTGGAGTCAACTCACTTCAAGATGGCCTTCACAGCCAACTGACCTTGAAAAACACAAAAATGAGTATAACTCAGTTTTACAATCACTGAGCTAAAACCAATCTGGTGTGGTAGCAGCATACTCCACTTTGCACATCTTTGCTTAAAACTTTGGCATTAACTGGGAAAATCAACACAGTATATCTGCTAGAAAAATATCTCTGGAACAACTATACTGAATTTTGTGAAACTCTTAAACAGTAGTCATCAAATCTACATCTACAGTTGATTAACATTTGGAATCAATCCAATTTAAGATGGCCACCACAGCTAATCAACCTTAGCTAACACAAAAATGGCTATAACTCCATCAATTTTACAGATATTCAGCTAGTTATGTGGTTGCAGATGAGAGTCATCCTCAGTACATACGCAGAGCTAACAGATATGGTGAGATCTCATAATATGTCATGAAATTGCACATAACATCATTGAAAAAGTTGGACCAAAACTAGTACAATCTTGTCATTTGTCAACATATAACATTCTTAATCTAAAACTCTGGCATAAAACATAGGATTTCTAGGCCTCCTGATTTTAGCCAGGTATGAATGGTAGAAAATTAAATTGTACCTATTTTTTGGGAGTAAATATATTTGGGTCATTTCTGTATCCCCGGTTAGATTTTAAAACGGCCTGAGAGAAGGCAGCAAAGAATGGGGAAGCGGGAAGTGAGAGGTGTGACTGCCTCCATGAAGTCAAAGGCAGACTCGGTGATTGCAATTGTGACCCCTCTTTTTCACCTTTTGACTTGTGGTGCTGCTTTCCAGAGAAAAACACTTCAAGGCTGAGATTGTCTCCATTTGCTCACCACCTTTCAACCTCTTATTTTCTGTAGCAGTTAGTTCCGATACTGTGGCAGTGAAAAAAAAAACAAAAGAAGAAAAAAAAAAAACTAGTTGTAGTCCTGTTTACGGTGTAGAGCAGCATCTGACATAAGGTTGGGGAAGGACAAAGTAGGGAGAGAGGCTGGATGTGTGCTATTTTAGACACATTGCTCTCAGGAAAACTGTACCTTCATTGTTCTACCACCAACGGTAATGACCTCACTACGGCTTCCTGTCACATGATAATGACTCAACTAGCACCATAAGTGAAGCAGCTCCTGACCTTGGTTTGAATTGGTTATGTTAGGTGCTCAAAGGCATTCATTTTTTCCCAGAAAAGTACATTTTGCCTCTTGATTCATTATCAATTTTACAAATATGAGAGGACACATGGGATTTAATGTTGAACAAGGTCTAGTCACACTTTCATGTGTTTTACGAGGCTACTTGATGAGGTCCCAAAGTCATCTTCAATTTAATCATTACCTTTTGGATATTCATTTCATACAGATAAAGTTTGGATGGTGTTATCCTAAATGATCCTAATATGGTTTTCGACCCTTTTGAAGCCATCTTTACAGACAAAAACTATACTTGTTTCTACTGCAGCAAAACCACTCTAAATTCAGCTAGTAACAGCAATACCATTATATTTCTTTGTCTTCATCATCTGACCAGAATGAGATTTCAAACATAACAACAAAAACTGCAGTTTAAATAACAACTCTGGTTGCAATAAAAGAACCACCAAACAATGGGATGTGTTCCAACATTTTATAATGAAATGATGATCCAAAGCCATAACACTTTGGGATCTACTTCAGTTATTCACCCTAGTGAACATTACATCTACAATCAGGGGCTCAACATGTGATTAGTCCTGCTCCAGAACATATAATAGCTACTTTGATCTATCTCTGAAACTGTAGCAGTTTCCCAATAAAAGCTCAGATCTAAAAAGACTACACATATAACAATCTGGTATTTGCACTTTTGGTGTCTGTTTCTTGTTTTGTTGAAGTTTATCTTGTTTTCTATGTCCATGTTTTGTATTATTGAGTTATTTGATTCTACTGAAATGTACCTTGCTCTGTTTTATTTTGCTAATACACTCCGTTGTGTATTTTGTTAAACGTACCGGCTATTCCTGACTTACATCTGGTATCAAGTTCCAATCAGCACACCTGCAGCATATTTGAAATGACCTTCCTCGGTGTACATTGTTCCCTTGTCTGTCCTATCCTTGTGTACTTAAGTACCCTTAAGCTGTCATTATGTAGTCTTCAGCTGTAGTCAATAGTCTTAAACTGCTATTCTGTTCTGCTTCATTGTTCAGCATTTGAATCATTCACACTATGGATCATAAATACAGTACATGCATATCGATAATTAAAATAAGTATAAAAATACATGATTTTGGTTTGTCATCATACCACGTGAATATTGAACAGAACCACAGGTAAAACAAAAACTTATCATACAACTTTTGGCTTTTCTTTGTGATGACATCATTTTGGAGACTGGAAATACACAGCTGTCACATATTTTGGAGTGGGACTTGGTTTACCAATAACTTTAACAAGGCCTGTGAACTACTCATCTGCCTTGTTTGAATCAGAAGGCTGCATTAAACATTTGAAGAGGAACATTTTCCAGTGATGACCCTGTTAGTTAAGAAGATAAAGGTACTAATTGCAATCTCACAAAGACCAGTCAAAGAAATTAGTAGAGTAAGAAACAAAATCCCCAGTTTTTTTCCTCCTCATACTGATGGTTATTATGTTCTTACATTACATAAAAAATTGTCAAAAAAAAAATTTGTGAACAGCTGCCAACTACCACTTTCATTTGTTACCTACAAAAACAGCTTAAGTGACTGAAAATAGGTCAACAATAGCAACATTCCTGAAAGAGCTGTTTTGGATCAAGCAGTCCAACAATTTTATTGTGCTGCTACTTTCAGATTTGTTGTGTAAAGTCTGAAGATATGACAGTAGGATAGTTCGAAACAGTAAACTTCCCGGTCTAGAAGAAGTTTTGCAAAGCCCACATGTGTTTGAATGCAAACTCAATCTTTTCTCCTGCCCAGTATTTATTCTTGACAGTTGTCTTACTCGTTCTTATGCTTTTTGTTCATGTTTAGCAGCAAATTCACTCTTATATTACCACCTAAATGTCTTCTTCCAGGTTCTACTCTTGTCTGATTTCACCATATTTGTTTACCTATGGAGACTACAGCCACTTTAATGTAGGTCAGTCACGTGACTCAACCTTTCACTTTGGTTTGGGCAAATTCAGCCAAATGCTTTGTTAACATTGAGTGCATACCTGCATTTCAACATTTCAACAGTGTATCTGAAAAAACTACTGGAGTAAACAATTTCAAACTGCACTATTTAATATAAGTAGTTCAGGAAAACCTTCTGTAAATTTGTTTTCATAGTTTGCAATAAGTACCATTAAGATTAAAAACAAATTTCATCATAGCATATCTCTGTTGTATTTCTCCTCTTTTTTGCCAGTTCCTACCACTGTCTAATGAAAACATGCAATTATCTAAAACCGTTTTATTTCTGATTTGTTTGGGTTATTATCAAGATATTACCCATTTTATTTGCTTTTGCTCTTTCCAAATCCATCCATGTGTTTTTCTGCATTCCTGTCTTTTCTACAAAAACTAATAATGCAGAAAAAAATCTTTCTTGAACTTTATGTCAAAGACTTGTCCTCAGGAATTGCTCAAAGACAGCTGTACAATACACAGTCTATTCTCTATATGGACTATATCCTCAGCTCACGGGCATTTCTGCATCCATGTTTCCTCCTGAGTGCACTTGGTCTACATAATGAAACAATACAACGAACAGAACACACAGACACACACACATGCGCTGAGACACAGATGAATAAAACCAGCCCTTGTCTACCTTTGTCTCACAATACCCAGCAGCAGACTGCGGCTTTGTACTAAATCAGAGGATCATATCAAATCTTGTCATTAGGCTTTGTTACCAGGACAACAGCCTTGCTCCTACAGTCTCTGAGCTAAAGCCTGGTGGATGATAGCAGCAGCAGTAACAGAATGAGTGAACATATAGATGAAAACATAAAATAAAATGGAGCTGGAATTTGTGACAGAAAGCCCTCATTTGCAGATGACCCACGCCTCATAGTATCAACTGTAAAGGAGTGTGATGAGAGTTCCTCAGTGTTGTGAGCAGATGTACACTCTTGTTGTTTTGCCCCTAATGTCATGTGAAAAAGCCAAGGCTGTAAGTTCACAGCTGCGATAAAGACCTAAATAATTTGCATGTGGTTATGTAATCTGAAGCGTATGAGTCCATAAAGCAGTGTTGTATAATTTATTGCACTGGTGGAATATGCAAAAGCACATCTACAATCCCCTTTAGGTCTAATTAAAAGAGTATCAGCCTTTTTACAAAGAAAACTCCCGGGGATACAGAATAATCACATATTAATAGAATGATTACCAAAGAAATAAAGCTTCTTACATGGATAAGAGCTGCAAAATTTATGACACCAACCTTAAAAAGAATCTATATAAATCATAGTTCTCTGATCTCAGTTGAGCTCCAAATGTGTGACCATGATCAAGCCTTTGTTAAAACCACAAAAGAGAGTTAGAATCGTGTCATAAGGATGTGAATGGGTGACTATTTTTTTCTTAGATTTAGTTGAGCACCAGACAGATCAAACTTTTTTGATGATCACAATCCCACATGTGACTGCACTGTCTCATAAAGTCAAAAGTCGATTTGTAAAAATTCAAGTCCACAGGTGTGTTACCAGCTCTCTGAAGGCTGTGGCTCGTTGAGAAAAATGTTTAATTTAGCCAGCTCTAGTAACGTGTTGGCTGAATTAAACATTACCATGTTGATGGTATCAATGTTGATGGAGATTTACAGCCAACTATGCTCAAATCAGTTCAACATGTAAGCCATCTGCTAATCACCACTAAATGTGAAATGTACCTGAGGAGGATAGGAGATTAGAATATTTTGTATAAAATACTAAATGAATGGAAAAAATACATTTCAGTTAGAATAATTTCTGAAGCCTTTACAAAATGCTGTAACTTTTAAGTGAATAATAATGAATTCTACAATGAAAAGACAGCAAAACAATATCAGCAAAAATGTCAAATCAAATATGTTATGATAATTCTTCTTTAGTGTAGTTTAACAGTGTATAACTAATAAAGATTACATAAAAAACATACTGACCTTATTCTTTGCTTAAATGTGCACATCCATCTTGTGAAGACTGAAGTGTCTTTACTTTCTACTGAATCATTAGCTGTGCCACATACAAATGTACAATTTCAAAAAAGTTGTAAAACAGGTAGCCCAGCATGCTGAGTCAAAGAATGTAGCAATTATCAGAGGAAGAGGAAAAATGTAAATCTGGCATGTTTTAAACCTCATGATTTGATTCTGCCATGTACTGTAGAGCCTCTTTCAATTCCCATCAACTATCAATGGACAAAAGTTTTAACTAACTCCAATCCACCAAATCCGCAGATTGTGTTCTCATTTTGTTTTCGGAAAACAAACCAATTGGCCCAGTTTTCCTGAAAAGTTACTTCACTATGACGGATGCCAGAGAGCTAAAAAGGCTTTTAGAGGGTTATTTTGTTCTTTTGACACTTCTGGTCACCACACACCCTATTACGTGGGGACAGAATGAAGCTGATTGCCATGGGTTTCATTATATTAGCCTTGACCCTTTTAGTATCTTCCTTAATATCCCAAAATTGATGATTTAATTTACTGGAGAGTTATTATTATTAACGTCTGTTGTTTGTGGGTAGAATAATGTTTTCTAAATCCTTACACCTGTCCTCTAACCTGAAATGTTAACCTTTGACACCTAGCCCTAAGATCTACCCCTAACCTTCAAATATAAATCGCCAAAGTACATGGATATGCAATTATAAATGAATTAGTAAAAACTGGCACCTGAGTATGAGACGGGTGGTGCAAAAGTACACATTAAACAGCATGAGCGAAAATTCGCTGAGCTTATTATTATTCATTTATACACTGTTGTCTAATATGTTAATACAAGGGTAATTTTTATTTTGTTAAAAGTAACTGTTGCCTTAAAAAAAAGATAACTATGGTCACTGCATATGCACATTACAGCTGCATTCAAAAGGTGTGAAAACTAACATTAAAATGTGCTGATCTGAACTGGTCGTGTGCAGAATGGAGCATTTAGCACTCTTGTGTGCACATTAGCTTTACAAAATTATCCAGTTTTAATCTTTGTGGTGCAAAACCGTAACAATGGTATTGTGGACGTATTGATTTGCCTCTATTTTTTGTAGTTTCACTTTATAAAGACTTGAGTACTTGCATTTGTAAAATGCTTGTCTTTGAAAATGGAACTCGCTCTGGAAGAAGGCAAAGCACATTCTGCTGTTTCAAAGATTTTTGTCATCACTGTCACAATGCTCTGATATGATGTGTGCACTTGTGTACAGTAGTGATTACCAATAATAAATGAAGATTTCATATCCAGATTTTCATGTTTTTATGCAGTGTTCTGCAATGCAATCCCACCTACATGACAAGACAAATGTCTTCCTCAGTGATCTTAGACCATTTTCAAGTAATCCTCCCACTAACAGATGACTGGCAGATACCTTAATACCAACACATCAGTACCTGAGTACCATCTGATTGTTGCAGTGAAGCTACTGAGTGCTCTGAAATTGTTTGAATGGTCTTTTTTTTCTCAAATTTGCCCTTCCACCAATGATGGCAGTGCTGAACTGGAAGTTGTTCTACAGGTCTGGTTGGTCAATACTGTAAGTTTTTATCATTTCACACATAAATAAAATTATAAAATCAAGATTACTGGGAGAAAAACGTCATTGTAAAAGTAAATTTGTTATAATTTTGTCCTGAGCATACATATGCAGATATTTCAATATGGACATTGCCAAGTCAAATGTCACTGTTTATTTTTGTTGCTGTGCCATGTTCTACTGAAAACAACACCCAGGTACTCACATGTGTGTTGCTTTGACATTTGGTACATTTTTACACACCAAACATTAGCTACCTCCCCTCCTGCAGTATTCACCTATAGCTCCATCCTATTCCAGCAGAGGAGGACCTGCAAAACCTACTAAAGAAGAGTTCAAAGAGCAAGACAAAATGTGGAATAAATAAAAGGATCAGAAACATGTAGAGAATAGCAGAGGTATAGTAATGAAGTCATAGCAGATTTAGGATAATGCTAAAATGGATAAACTTTTCCTAAATCTCCTCTTAGTAAAAATGGGGGTCCTGCTTTAGGGTCTAGCCAATCCATGCCTTTGGGTGCACACACCAAGCCCACCAGATTTAAAGTAAGCTCCAAATGAGAAAAGGTAGAATAAGAATAAACTAAAAGAGTCTTTGATATAAACTGTCAACTCAGACCTGTAAGAGATTTAGACATCTGGAGTAAAATTCTAAACTTAATCTTAAAAGTAGCAGCTGAGCGCTGCATGTTTCTGAGGACCAAGGACGTATCTGACTTTTCTTGTCCTTATTAAGACTCAGACTGCTGCATTTGCCTGCACACTTAAAGTTTATTAAAGTTTAAAGGAGGAGGTTTGCCTCAGCTCAGATTGTTTAAAACATAGCTCCACGGAAAAAAATTGTTGCGATATTTTGTTGTGCATTGGTTTGAATACTCACAGTGTTCAGAGTCAATATCAGTTTTATTAGCACATTTAAAATGAACTAATGTCGACCTAAATACTTCGCAATCGAACCTAACAACAATGCAACTAAATACAATATAAAAAATAACATAAACAAGAATAAAGGGACAAAAAATATCCACAGCTTTCACAATTTTCTGCGCTATTTATATCAAAATCTTTAGTAAAAAAGCACAAATTGAACAGTAAATTATTCCATTAGTTTGTTGCAGCCACTGCAAAAGCTTGATCACTTTATATCCTAAACTGGATCTGAGGACCTCTAGGAGAAAGCATCTGGTTGACTGTAATGCTCTTCCTGGTGTATAGATGTTAAGAAGATCAGTTAAATATTATGGAGCAAGGCCATTTAAATGTTTCCAAGTTAATAGAAAAATCAATCTGAAAATGAACAAGAAGCCAATGAACAGATGCCAAGGCTGAGATTATATATGTTTTTCCTTGCGTTTGTTTCAGTCTGAAGACGAGATGCTGCGTTCTGAACAGTTTGAAGGCTATGCAGAGGTGACTGACCAACATGTGGAGCTTAAGAATAGTCCAGACAGGAAACAATAAATGCATGAAGAACTTTCACCAGGATTTTCCCAGAGAGGTATTCTGAGTTGGGGGAAGCTGGATTGAACAATTCTACTAATTTGTTCATCTAATCTAAAAAAGCTGTCAAAAATAACACCCAGGTTCCTGAGAACCCAAACACCAAGAATGACAGGAGGACTGTTGAGGGATTTAGATATTTTGAACCAAATTACTTATGCTTTATTCTCATTAGGCTTAGGAAAGCCACATTTCATCCAGGTTTTATTGTGACTTTTATGACAATTTTATAATTATTTCAACGATCAATTACTGTTCATCTTAACAGATAAACAAACCTTGACAACATCAGCAAACCAATTTATCCAAGTTGCCTTTGGGCTCCTAAAGCTGAAAGGAAACGCTACCTTGGTGAACCTTGATGAGTGCTAAATTAACAGTGTCAGACGTTCTGACTTTACAGCTGGTTAAGTGCAGCTTTATAAACGCTGGCTCAGTTCCAGCAGCAATGCTGCTTTTGAGCATCTTTCAGTGAAAATACAGGGCCATCTGTACACAAAACCAGCCACAGTTACCGTATGCGTGTTTTTCCTACTCTAAAATGTCAAAAAGTCTGATTTTGTCCATGTGAAGTGTTGTTTGTGTATAACTGTGAGTCAGGTTGATGCCACTTGGCTATTTAAATTTGATGCTACAGTCAGAGCAGTTTACTTTGAGTATTGATACTTCTGCACACAGCCTCATTATCATTACGACACAACCGCAAACATTCATAAAGGACAATCTCCACACATGCACCGTCTCTGATAGATTTTCTGTCTGTAATGCTCTTACATACATATTGACACAGAAGCTTGGCTCACCTGCCTACACATTTGGCCCTGCAGATCTTTCACACTCCTTGTTGTCAGTCTTCTCACAGTGCTGGCGAAATAAAACCCCAGCCCACATGGATTGAAGAAAGGCCAGTGCAGGTTTCATAATTGAAGAGAGAGAGAGTGAGGGGGAGAGGGGGCAGCAGTGCAATCAGACTCGGATAAGAATGAGACCTTAATTAGATATTCTTCTCGTTCTATCTATAGAAGGCTTTTCTTTGAGCTCCTCTCTCCTTTTGCCTGGAAACATAAAGTATCACTGAATTCTAATTAGAGAGCTCTTGATGAGAGTGTGTGTGCTTACGGTGGCCTAGATAGGCTGGCTTCATCGGTATGAGCCCCAGCACTGCAGTGCAGTTGTTCCCCAGCTGTGCCATCAAATGAGCGGTCGTGTCTCCGAGGGGGGCTGGGAAAGGTGGAGGATGAGAGGTGGGGAGGACGGGGTGTGGTACTGAGAGATAACAAGCTTGGACATCGCTGTGGGTGGCCAGGAGTGAAGGACTGTGGATATTCGTGGGATTGCATGTGTTTGAAGTTTGCACGTGTGATTGTGAAAACGGCAACATGTGTATGATTGTAACAAAACTGGATATGATGAGACAAACCTCTGTGATGCGAGGAAAGGTCAAAGAAGCACAGGTCACGGGTCTTATAGAGAACAGTGAGTGGTTTACTTCTTTTCAGAGCATCTTTAATTGGAACCCGGACCGTCTGGCAAAGCTAGTTCCTTACTGGGAGATCAAGGCTTCATCCATTAATAGAAGGTATTAAATTAGGATTTGTTGGAGACCTTTGTGGTTTCAGGGTTGAAATATGTGCACAAAACCACAAACAAAAAAAGGTAATGCATTAATCTGCCCTGCTCACCAGTCATTCTAAATACAGTTGGCTGTATGCAAAGCTGATAATAATAACAGTTTGAACAACAATATATTGTGTATCTGTGTAAGGTCTAACAATGGTGTTTTTCTACTATAGAAAAATATATTTATTTAGAAATATGAATACAACAGTTTATTATTAGTTACTTTGTTCTATTACTAAAATGTTTTGTTTTGCTTTTTTTTGGAGGGGGGGGTATAAAGGTTCATGTCTTACAATCACTTTTTATAGTTCATTGGTATTTAATTCACCACTTCTTCACAAATTTCATAACTGAAGAAATTATAAAAAAAAAGGTTTTGTTATTTCTGGTGTTTTGAAGTATTTCAATACTTTTTTTTTGTTTTTGATGCAGTAATTTCTACATCTACAAAACAATTTTAAACACACATTTACTGTTTGAAAACAAGTCTGAAACTAAACTTTTTTTTTTTAGTGTTTTAAAAACAGGTGACCTGTGCAGGGTATACTCCCCATCCTTATTTGTTACTCTGAAAAGGACAAAGTGGGTCCTGAACATTAATAAAGAAATACTGGCATATCAATTGTTCTGGTTCTTGCTCTGTTCCCAGATAATGTTACTTAATGTAAATTCATTTAAAACAAGTTAAAAGTTGTCATGAAGTGAAACACAAAACAAGTATATACAGCCCTACTTTAAAATACTGAATCCCATTTAGCTCTCAACTGTTGCAGTGTTCTTTAATTGTTTTATTATTATTATTATTATTATTATTATTATTATTATTATTATTATTATTATCATTATTATTATTATACTATATTCATACCACCAATGTTCTGAGGCCTGCTGAGAGGTTTCATTATAGCCCTTCATGTTCCCCCCCTGCTTGTCCATTCACCTGTCTCTCAGCTGACTGATTGTCTCTCACATGTAGTATTCAGTCAGCATGTCCAGCCCCATTAAAAGATGATGTGCAGGTGTGCATACATGTGAATGCGTTTAAACGTTCCTTAGAATGTGAAAACTGATTTAGTTGAGACTTATACCTTATTTGACCTATTTACTACTCTGTACATTGGGACTTAAATCATGCGGTTTGTTCAGAGTCCTGAAGTCAAAGTGATTTAGTGAAACTACTGTCACAATCAGCTCAGAGGGGATGAATTTCAGTGTTATCTTTGTGAGCAGTTGTGGAAAGTGTGCGATTCCATCTCTTAATGCCTGTGAGAAGTGTTAAATATTGTTGAAGAAATGCCAAAGTATTTGTTCTGTAATAACAAAACATATGTATGGAGAATAAGCCTGGGAGAGCTTCAGCTAAATTAAACCCATTTAACCACCATGGTTGCTGATGTATCAGCTGTTTCTCTTTTTTTTCTCCCCATCTTCACAGGAGCTATGTTCAGGAAGTCCACCCCCATAGATAACATTTTATTGTTTGTTGTTCCTGCTTAGGCACAGTTTTGAAGACAGAGCCCTTTTTGCACCACACTTCACACAGTCAGCCCAATCATACACCCAATTAGCAGAACACCTCATAAGTTCTGGAAAATAAAGCACTTTTGAAATTCAAGAAAATATACACAAATTTATATAAAAATATCATACTTTGTCCCAATATATACCACTTATTTTTACTTTTTTATTATTTTGTAATTTATTCATAGATGTGCTAAACCTAAAACTCTTTTAGCACTTTTACGTTCCTTATGATTACTGTAAATGATGTATACAGAGAAAGTATATAAATTCACTGAGTACTACACAAGACAGATACTGCAGACTGATGAAAAGAGTTGTTTTTTTTTTTTTACCAGTCAGTCAAAATTGAAGTCAGAACAAAGTATATTCCCTTTTTCTTACTGTGAGCACAGTTGGGTATCTATTATAGTCAATAATTTTCTATATCCAAGACACTAACAGTAATTCTCTAATTCAAGTCTCCTTCTACCTTGGCCTCTTCTTCTCCTCTGCAAACTTCCACTCTCATCCTCACTCTTCTTCTTTTTCTGACTCCTTCCATTTGTTCTTGCAGGTGAAATGCTGCCTTTTTACAGTGCTTACCCGAATGGTGTGTTTTCAGTTAACCACATATACTGTATGTTTGCACACCTTGTAAATGTGTTTGAACCATTTTGGTTCATAGGTTTGGTCATTTGCAAAAGCCAGTGCTTTGAAATGGCAAAGAAATGTCATCAAGATATCTCTCTTTATCTAAAATGGATAAATGTGTTTAGTAGTTGCTAAAATATGAAACTGACATCATGCTTCTAACTATTGCCCGCTACTTAAGCCAAAGGTGGAGCAATGATGTTTTTTCCTGTGTCTCTGTGTGTATTTGTTAGTTTGTCTATACCATTAGCAAAATATCTCATAAACAACTAAACAGATTTTAATGAAACTTGCAGAGTGCAATCATTGGGAAGATATCTACAGCTGATTACCATTTAAGATCAACCTGATTCAAGATGGCCGCTACAGAATTGCAATCATAGCAAAACATAAAAATATCTATAATTCAGTCATTTTGATAGATATTGAGTTTAACTTGGGTGTGGTGGTAGCTGAACATCATCCCCAACACATACTTCAATACCAACACATCTTTGCATAAGACCTTGGCATTAGGTGCTGGAGTCACATTGATTGTCTATTAGCAAAACATTTCATAAACCACTGGATGGATTTCAATGAAACTTTCAAAGTAATCACTAGATTTACATCTACAACTGATTAACTTTTGAAGTAAACCTAATCCAAGATGACCGCCACAGCTAGTCAACCTTAGCCTGCACAAAAGTGGCTCTAACTCAGTGAATTTGACAGATATTGACTTTGGTGTGGTAGTAGCTGACAGTCATTAACAGCATACACTCGATCAGATCATGTGAGACACATATTGCATTATTGCATTAGATTGTGCCCAACAGAACGTCTACAACATTCCTGAACATATGAGGATCTTAGTTTAAAACTCTGGAATGACATGCAACAGGTGATATGCATTCCTTCTAGGCTTTTAATTGCGCAACTGTTTTGCTTCTCAACTGTAAAGATTTCCTATGGATATTCTTAATTTTAGTGAGTAAGCAATTTCAAAAAACTGTAAAAGGAGTGAGAGCTGCAGCAGATGAATTCCAGGTTGTCTGGCAAAAAGTTAAGCCTCAGCTTCAACATAACATCTGACAGGGGGTTAAATCAACTCTGCTGTTTATCCCACAATAAAATTCTGTGAAAAAGTTCAGGTTTATTGATCCATTACTCAAACTGAAACTCTTGCATCATTTTTCATCATCATATCAAGGTACCTGAAACAACATCCACCTCCGAAGCAGCTGCACACAGGAGCACTCATCTTTGAAAGATAGCACCAGACTTCTTTGGATTGTGTTGTGAATACCTGGAGTTCTGTTTGTGAACCAGTTAAAAAAGTCAAGAAGTCTACCTTAGTCAGAATGCACACCGTAATTGCCCATTTTGCTAATAAAAAAGACAAATGCACATTTGTTATCAATAAGATGGCCACAGATGTTCATTTTTCCCAGGCTGGATAGATCTGAAATCAATACTAGAGTGGATAAAGAAAATGGAGCGAGCAACTAAATTGAGATGAAGGAAATAATGATGAAGGACAAAAAGAGACCTGGGGTGCTGTTTCTTAGTCTAAATTATGTTTCTGTGAATTCTCCCTTTGAAACATATTCCCCTCTTACACAATATCAAGGATGTTTGAGTCTCCTGTGAGCACCTTGAGGAAACCGGGAGAGAGTCTGCAGAATCTTGGAGCGAAACAAAGAAAATGGCATGCTTTCACATTTCCACAGTTTGACATAGCCAAATCACTGGTTTGACTCAGTGGAAATCTGGCAATACTGCATGTCTTCTTCGCACCTCGTTCTCACATCCCCGCTGAGAGGAGCTGAGACTCGAGAAAGCAATGTGTTTCAGAAGAATACCACAACCAGGTCAGGGTAAACGCTTCAGACAAAGAGGAGGGAAGAGAAGTTATACAGTTTATTTCTGTTTGATCATCTATAAACAATCTGTTACCTCAAACTTGATAAACTACAAATTTCATGCAGTAAACTACATTTTCAGCTAAGCCTCTAAGGCCCATTCACATCAAAACCAAATAGAAGCTCACTGTTGCTGACTGTCGTTGGTTGTAATGATAACAGGAAACAGCTGGTTGTGCCTGAACCAGATGTTACCTATAATGCAGCGTTTGATGGTTACAGATAATAATGAAAGGCTGGCATTCCTTGATGGATTGCATATTGCCTGCCACCTTTCATGCCAGAATTATACTCTAAGACCATCTTGTGCTGAGAAATGTTAAAAGTTATACCTATTTTGAATAAAGTCTGAAATGAACTTTATGCCCAGTCCCATGCCATAATGTAATATCTCTTGTGCTCTTGCATGACCTATTAGAGTTTGGAGTATGTGTTGTAATTTGTAAAATTCACTGAGGTATAGCTATTTTTTGTGCTTTCTAAGGTTGGTTAGCTGTGGTGGCCATTTTGAACTGTTGACTTGAAAAGTAAATCAGTTGTAGATGACTACTTTCTGGGAGTTGCATTAAAATCCATCCTGTGGTTCATGAGACATTTTGCAAGTCGACAAACAGTGTTATCTCCAACAGTTAATAGCAAGTTTTTAAGCATATTTGTCACACAATATGTAGTGCTCAAAGTATGTGTTAGGGACAATGCTCAGCTGCTACTGGACCGAATTTTAGCTCAGTATCAGGAAAATTGGCAGAGTTACAGCCATTTTTGTCTTTAGTAAGGCTGGCAAACTGTGGTGTCCGTTTTAAATAGGGTTGAGTCCAAAAGTTTACAAGCGGTAGATGTACATCCAATGAATTCTTTAGGAGACTCAGCAGAGTAGTTGCTATGCATTTTCACATCTATTTCATCTTTTCTTTTCTGAACCCTATTGAATATTTGTATGTAAATAACAGTTAAGTTATTATGAGTTGATTGTCATTAATAATGGCTTTAGAGTTGTGTATAAATATCAGTGATAAACATCATTAGCTTTTCTATGGTATTTTCAATGTTAAGTTTGTGTTGGCAGCCTGTGAATAACAAGGTGTTGACATATGTTATTGTGAAACTTTTATTGTGCGAGAAAAAAATAAAATATTTCTATGATATATCAATAAATAATAAATAAATAAATATCAGTATTAATTTATGTGAACAAGTCACATCCGTCTAAGTTTGAAACTTTCTATTTCAGTTCAACAGTGTTAATCTTACCAGCTGCCTCCTGGTGTTCATTAACAGCCTGGTAGTTGCAAATAATCAAGATGAATTTGACAATTGCTCTATAATTGTATCGCAGTCCTCTGAATTGTAAACAAACCAAATCATGAGGTGCCAAAAGATTCCCACCCCTAGCACACACACACAAAAAACCCCCAATATTGCTCTGCTATCCCCTATGGTAGCAGGCAATAAACAGACAGTGAAGAGAACTTTTCTTTTTAATAGTGCAATGACACATTGAACAGATTTGTTGTATATATATATATATATATATATATATATATGTATTTAGACACATGAATATCGTGTCCTCAAATCAAATTTTTCGATTGAGGATTACCTTGACATTTCTGAAAGGAGAAACACCACTGAAAGCCAAGAGGCAGGGTGGGTCAAACTCGAGAGTGTTCTCACCTGTGTTAAGTCGTTTAGCAGCAGAGGCTACAAGCTATTATGCCGGAGCTTTAGGCGTGACAGTAATAATAATTATGAGACGACTGGGGATGAAGAGCCGAAGCTCCCATTTAGCAGATGAGCTTCCAAACAACTTCAAGGAAAAAAAGAAAAAGAAAGAAATGGCACTAGGCCAAAAAAATGTGTCAGCACTCTTTTCCCTACGTCTCTCTTTACCCCCCTCTCCCTGTTGCCTCCCCTCCTCCCTGTGTGTGTGTCTTTGGTGCTTGAAGTGTCCTCTTTGTCTCTGTCGCACGTTCAATGTCAAGATTCCTCAGTGTCACTTTTGAAACAAATGAAGCACACATCACATATTCTTTATGCCACAAAGGACACGAGAAAAGATTTTTTTTTATAATTTCTCACTTACTGTACTCTCCCTTTCACACACACACACCTTGTTCAACACACACACAGTCGATTTAAACATTAACTAGACACGTGAAAAATTACAGTCTCCTTGTCACGTCCCACCGCTGAGGACACAAAGACCCTTGGATTTGACCGAGAAACACAAAATCTCTCACCCTCTCACACAAGTTTTTTTTTCACCTTGTGATGAAGCTGGAGAGGAGCTGCATCACACCAACTACCCCCTGCAGAGACAGAAAGATAGAGAGGGAAAGAAGCAGAACAAGAAGAGTGGGTGTAAATTAGGTAGAGAAGACAACCAAATTGAGCTGAAAAGATGAGAAATGCTTATGTGTCTTGTATGAATTTATAACAGACAGAAAAAGGGACCGCTCCAATTATTGTGTGAAGAGACTGAAATGGAAAAAGCCTGAACACTCGGAGTAGTATATGTTTTCTGTTAACTTAAACGTCTAGCATTTCTTAAAGGAATGCATATCATCAACTGCCTTTCATGCCAGAGTTTTAAACTATAATCATCTTATGATGAGAAAGAAAGATGCTACAGTATGGCAGTTTTGGTAAATTGTGTAAATTACATTATGTGCGTTCTCTCGCTATTTTTGTATTTAAGGTCAATTAACTGTGTCGGCCTCTCAAATTGGCATATCAGGTTAATCAGTTGTAGATATACATCCAGTAATTATTTTTTGAGATTTTCATTCAAATTTGTCCTGTGGTTTACAAGATATTTTGCTTAGAGATGGTGCAGACTCCAACATTAAAGCCAAATCTAAAACCAAGATGTTGTGCAATGTGTAGAGTTCAGAGTATGTGTTGTGAATGATGCTCAGCTAGTTATAGTTACCAAATTCAGCTCAGTATCTGTAAAAATGGCCGAGTTATATCCATGTTTGTATTCTCCAAGCTTGTTCAGCTGTGGCGGACATCTTGAATTGGATTGACTGCAAAAGTGAATTAAATGAAGATGTGTATTCAATGATTATGTTCTGAGAGTTACATTAACATCTGTCCAGTGGTTCATCAGAAATTTTGCGACCACCACAGACAAAGGACATGCACAGACAGGCACCAATGCTGTTGCTAGTGAGTTACATTCCTCTACAACAAAAGTAAATGAAATCTGTATAAAATGTAACATCTCTGGCAAGCAGCCACTGAGCTTCAGTGCGCTAATGTGGAATGGATTTTTTTTTCTGCCAAATCATCCACTTGTAGCAATAAAGCATTGCTAAACATTTTTAGCTTTCACAAACATTAGCAGATGCCCATAATATTGTACAACAAGTTCACATAACTCCAGATCCAACACTTAGACTTTTATTCAATAATGCAATCTTTTCTTTCATCTTAATCTGCCAGTTTGTGTTCTTTTGGTTGCCGGAGTCAGTTGGAGGGAACTGAGAGAGCGCGAACATTGCAAAGTCTTTGCAGTTGATACGGTGAATTTGTTGCCAAAGGACTGCTTCCACATCCAGCACTTAAGAACATTACAGTTTTACTTGCAGTTGTGTTTCTGGCCACCGGCCAAACTCAAATCCAATACAACGTTCACGCTCCTGGAGCTCTGCTTGTTCTTCAACAACTCCCGTGGGAAATATCTGTCTTTTAAACTCTGCAATGCCATCTTTTTTCTAACGGCATCCATCTGTTGTTTGCAAAGCCTTTTAAAGATTCATTCAAAATGGAAGAATGTTACTTTTTTCTGTCACTCAAATGCTATGCCTAACGATTTTCACACATTCTCTTTTTCTGTATAATCATTGTAAGACTGTCAGAATGTTGTTGTCAAACTGCTTTTGTACTTACGATGATATCTCTTTTGTGAGACAGTCCAACACTTTCTACAGCTGATCTGTCCACCTTTGTCCTGACTTTGATGTTGTCCATTTGTGATGCACTTTGGAAGAGTTTACCAATATTTTTGCCAGTAAACAAGTCTGATTATGGAACTAAACTAATTATTTTTAATTTAGGTACAGTAGATTTGTAAGAAAGACCATTTTTGACTGTTCCAACACTCTGTGGACCTTACCAGCTCCAACTAATTAAATACAACCGCTGACAAACAACATATAACATATTACACAAGTCAAAACATAGAAATGCATTAAAAACTAAATAAATGAAGTGCCTAGCATTCGTTAAAGAAAGCCATAACACCTATTGCCCATAGTACCACAGTTTTAAACTCTTATGATGAGAAATGATGGAGTTATAGCAGTTTTGGTCAAACCTTGTAAATATCATCATGCCTAATCTGATGTGAGATCTCATGAGATGTGTTAGCTATTCCCGCATCAAATTTAAGCTCAGTATCTGTAAAACTGACTATATATATATCCATTTATGTTTTGGATAATAGTAATTAGCTGTGGCAGACAACTTGAATGGGGTTGATCCCAAAGGTCGATCAATTATAGATGTATATTCAATAATTATTTCCTGAGAGCTTTATTAAAATCTTTCCAGGTTCATGATATATTTTGTTATCAAACAAATAGGATTGGCACCAAGAGTTAATGCTAAGGTTTTAAGCATAGATTTTGTGCATCAACACACAGAGTAATACTCACACCTGTTTCAATCTGAGCATACCTGACTTTATTTTGTTAATTTCAACCATTTTTATGGTCTAATCTAAGAACACATGTGAGAAATATAATTTATGGTGGTTTAATGATCCCACTGTTTTCCTGAGCAGGACTTGAGAGAGAAGAGCAAAAAAGATGGATAGAGGAGGAATAAGAGTGTATTAAAGGATATTAGATATAAAAGGGACAAAATTACCCATTTGTAACAGTTAAAGGGAACATTTGTCATACTAGCAGGAACTCTGAGTCATGAGTTTGAATTCTTTTACAGCGTTAAAATCTTTAACATTGGTAGAAACACAAAAGTTAAAAAATTACAGTTGCAAGTGTCATGAATCAAAGTTATTATTCTTTACTACAGCTGGTAACATTAACATAACCAAGTTGAGAAAAATTACATCAATGATTGTGCTCCATTTTGTTTTATTTCACAAAAGTTTTATATTATAGCTTATATTAAATTTAATTTTAAAACACATAAAATTGATGCATTTTAGTCATAAAAGCTACCATTTCTGAACTTGGCTAATCTGCGAATGTTTCAAGATCCTAACAATTCCTCTTCAGCTTAAATGCAGCCCTGAGGGACGTCCCATAAGTTTCTGCTGCTGCAGACAGCAGGAGGTATAAATATCCCATGGGATGTTTGTCATTTCCTCAAACACAACTTATATAAGATGAGCAATTCCACATCAGACAGGAAAGTCATTCTCAAGTATTTCCTTTAAGCACCCTCATAAAAAGGAAGAAGATAGGCAACAAATGATGTGTGCAGGTCCAACATATGAAAGCTTTTCCAATCTCGGTTTTACATTTTGGCAATAAAATGACACTTTGCTTTGGAAAAGAACAACATAAAAACAATAACTTGCTGGTTGGGTTTAGACTGCTACACTACTGAAATAACAAAAACATTAAGCTTATGTTTAAATGCATCGTTATATAAGCTTACTAGTCAAATTTTGCACAAAATGTTGAACAGGAGATTACAAAGATTTTATGCACTGATAGTTAATAACATTGTTAAAAAAAATCCAAAGAATGTAGACAAATGTTTTCATGCAAAATACAAAGCAAAAACTGTAGTTAATATCTATAACTGTGGTAAAAATTACTACTGTATCCTCAGAATATAAAAATGTTACTATATTTATGTGGAGCAACTTGTGTCTTCGTTATCAAAAAGTAGACGAGTAAACAAATTTGTCATCAAAAGCCATAATCTGCAGTGGTTTGGTAGGGAGTTGGCTATGACTCAGGGGGAAGAGTACATGACTACCAATCAGAGGGTGTCTAGTTCAGTCCAATCTTCTTACACCATGTATCCCTCAACCCTCCTGAACCCCCTGGAAGAAGAGAAACTTTTTCTCTACGGAAACGTCCTGGTTGAATAAAGGACTCAAACACGCACAAAACATGCTCCATGACTGCTGAATTAAGACACCATTCACATGGGAAAGGCATTTTAGGAGCCCCGAAACTATATTTCTGAACATGGATTGCAGAGCGAAAAAAAAAAAAAATCAATCTTAAAACACCACAGACAAACAAAATTAAACCTTTTGCAAAAACCTCTTTCCTACCCTGTCCTCTGATATATATGACCCAAGCACATCAGACAGAACAGTCACAGCGACGGCAGGATTCCATGCTTGTGTTTGTGCTGCAGATGCTACAAAAGTTAACTACTTAAAATCCTTCTCAGACTGTATTACTTTGGTTAGCAAACAAGTCTGAGGAACAATAACATACGCCACATACTTCAGATCTGAAGAGAACCAGACTGGGAAGGTGGAAAAGACTTTACAGTTTGTACCCAACATAAGGTCTACATGCATGTCCCCGCTTTGTTTTTTGTTTTTTTGTCTATTTTTGTGGCAGGTCTGGCATAGCTAGTATCACGCTTTGGATTACCGTTGGTGTTTCTGGGTGAATGATTACCTTTCAAGAAACAGTGCCATGTTTACAAGGGTAATTTTAGGAAAAACTGTTTCTGTGTGGACAACTCCAACATTTCCAGACAAGTCTTTGCTTATTTCAGCAGTACAGTGCTAAACCTCATTTTGTTCCTCATAGCTGCACTCGGTAAGACGAGATTGTTAAATTCACTCACGTTTAGTCCAAGCAAAAGAATCGGGGAGACTTAAATTGTTGTTAAACTATTTAAGAAAGTACAGGAGTACATTTCACATTTAGCACTGCAGTAATCAGTCTAATCAGTCTCCAAATGCTAACAGAGCTGTTGAAAGAAGAGGTTATAACACAAAATTGTTTATATTACTTAGCAAAACTGGTAACAGCTAATTATACAAAAGGTTGGCTGTGATTTTATTTTACCCATTTCATTTTTAATCTTATGACTATAGCATTTTAAAACACCTGCTAAAATATCAAAAGGACAGTTTTTTTGTGACTTGGCATTACAGTTTTCAAAGCCAAATTAGAGGATGCTAATAATGTGAAAGCCTGATGAGAATCTTACCCTAAGTAAGTATTTCAGTGCACCAAATGTGTTTTTCACACATTAGGAAAGAGATGTGGTGGAAAAGTGAAGGTGACTAAAGTGGTGTGAAGAGGGTATCTGCACACAAGAGCACGAGAGAAAGATATAAAGATAAAGAGATGTTTAGAGAAAACACAGAGAGGATATGACAGGAGCAGAATTGGAAGGCATAAATTACAGCGCAGGTGCAAAATTGAATGTGGACGGCGTTTAAACATGAGAGGAAACAGGAAAAAAATGGCAGTCTGTGGTGGGGTGATAAATGATTCAACTGCAGCATGAGACGCTTTTGCCTCTTCATCTTATGCAGCTGACCTTGGGCTTATGAGCTGTAATAAAACGTAGCCAAGCACTCCTGAAATTGGTCCACTTGACGTGATGCTTCGCAGCCTTCTGCTGCATTAGCATAAGGCTTTTATGGAGTGCAGTCCATCCAACACATACAAATAATCTGCAGAGGGACTACAAGGGAGATGATGAGGGTGATGATGGGGGATGATGAAGATGAGGAACGCAGCCAGAGGTCAGCAGTGATGACGAGCAATGAAGAGACGGGGAGGGACAAGGAGAAAATGTAATGGGAATGGTTAAGTGGAGAATAACAGTAAAGTGGTTATTTCTGTGATGACAGGAGAGAAGCAAATGAGACATAAGAGGAGGATGAAATTTAGTGATGATGATGATGAATGAAAAAAAAAAAGTAGAAAAACACAAAACCACAAAGTAGATTGATGGTGACAAGAAGAAGAGAGCAGAAACCCAATTTTAAAGGAACTATCGAGCAAAAAATAATAACAAATGGTGCCTAGAAAGATGAAGCAAGCAGGCGAGGGTAAACCCGCTGTTTTTCATGGCAGAAATAATAATACAGCCCAAGACATTTTCACTGTTGTCTTAATGCTCATAAAGCCAACTGTACTGTTGTCGCATCAGTCAAGATAAAATTTCAAATGTCAAGTCTCGGCACAACATGTTCTCCTCCTGCAGTGGCGGCAGCTGGGAGTGGGAGGATGAGGATGAGGAAGACCAAGCGCCAGATTATTTCATCACTTTTTTAACACCTTCAAATTTGTCCTTTGTGGCTGGCATCCACCTCGCCATCATAATCACCTTCTTCGTTTCCGCCAAAGAATAAAAAGTAAAGAAGAAGGAAAGGAAAAAAAGCTGCTTCATATCATTTTGAGGGACTAATAACAGTAGAGCAAACAGTGTGCTTCTCTCGGGGCTTGGCAGGTATTATTTTCCGCCATTATTATATTTCTGAGAGGTCTCTGTTTCTCTTCAGAGGCTATCGAGCAGGCACGAAAAACGAGTGCTGGCCCTTAACAGATTAATCGTTTCATTCGTTCTGACAAATAATCAATTCATTTCTGTGTCGGCCTGATTAAGTGAAAGATGTGGGAGTGAAATGAAATAAGTTTAAGATGCAATAAATGTGGCAAACAATGTACGCATAATGCTTAAAATTTATAAATTTATAGGGGAATGACAGGAAGCTGGCAGAAAAGTAAATTATTAATGAATTTGTTTTAAAATTACCTTTTTAAAGGGGAGTTCTGGCACATGGATCATTTAATAGACTACAGGGAAATTTTGTCCAGCCATCCATGGTCGGGTCGTGGGGAGGCAGCAGGTCCATTCGGGAAACCCAGACATCCCTTTCCCATCCCTTCCCTTTAGCGATACTCTCTATCTCCTCATTGGGGATCCCAAGGTGTTCCCACACTAGAAAGGATACATATTCCCTACAGCAAGTTTTGGGTCTGTCCCAGGGTCTCATCCTAGTGGGACATGACTGAAAAACCTCCAAAGGAGGGCGTCCAGGAGGCATCCTAATTTGATGCCAGAACCTCCTTCGCTGACTGCTTTGGATGCAGAGGAGCAGCAGCTCTACGGATGACGGAGCTCCTCACCTTATCTCTAAGTTGGAGCCCGCCCACCCAAAGAAGGAAGCTGATATCAGCTGCTTATATCCGGGAACTTATAATTTCAGTCATGGTACATATCTCATGGCCATAGATGAGGGTTCAATTGTAAATGTACCAGGATATTGAGAGTTTTGCCTTTTGATTCAACTCTTTTTTTTCACCATGACATACCGAAGCAGCACCCTCATTACTGCTGACAAGGCCCCAATCTGTCGACCTATCTCCCGCTCCATCCCACCATCATTCCAAATCAGCACTCTGAGATGCTTGAACTCCTCTGCTTAAAGTAAAGACTCATCTCCAACCCGGAGGGGAGCACTCCACCTTTCTCCAGTTGAGAACCATGACCTCAGACTGAGAGGAGCTAACTCTCATTCCAGCTGCTTCACACCGCAAACTACCCCAATGCTTGCTAAAGGTCATGGGCAAAAAATGCACACAGAACCACATCATCTACAAAAAGCGGAAATGAGGTCTTGATGTTCCCAAACCAGACACCTTCCTCTTCACAGCTGCACCTTGAGATCTTGACTATGATTTCAAGGGATCATGACTACATGTACATGGTAGTACCAAAAGACAAACCTTGCTTTCTATGGGATGAAAACAAAATTCATCATTTTGTGTTTTATAGACCTCATCTGCACTACTCAGGATATTTTATTAACTAGTATTTTCTTTCGTCTGCCTAAAATGTGGGGGAGGCTTTGATGAGTCTTCATTAGCAATTCAGCATTTTAGTGAGTCCAATTTTTGACAAGCGATTAAATTAAAATCAGTGGAACTTTGTGTTCTGTTGTAGTTTTGCTTACTGAAATTGTATTTATGAAGTCCAGACTCACTAAACTGCAAAGTGTTCGACTGGAGCAGAAATTTCCTCTCTGGCAGCAGCCTTCCAGGTCTTGTATAATTCATCAAAACACTTCTTGTTGACTCTAGGGTGCACTGAAGAAATTTCACAATGCTCTGCTGTGCTCATGATGGTCTCAATGTCCATGTTGTTGTTGGTTTCCCCCCTTTTAAAAAAAAAAATGGGGGGCTTGAGGGGGGTTAATGTCCTAAAGAGATCTAAATCAGTACCCATACAACCTTGGTGGGAAAAAGAAATTCTACAGGAAGCTGTGCAATTCTTTGTTATGCAATATATATAAATGCTTCCATCATGAATTTTAATAAAAAGGTTATTGCATAAAGTCTATAAAAAGTTCATGTATTCTATGAAAAGTTGTTATTAATAAAGAAATAAAAAACATTGTGTTGGTAATTGAAGTGAAGACAAAAACACCTCTAGCAAGCAATTTTAAAGGCAAATAAAACATCACATCTTAAAGAAGAGAGACACACTAAAACCATAAAATGCATTAATACCCATGGTTAATTTGGAAAAAGTTGTATGAATATATAAGTTTTTCTTTTTTAAATAATCTTCTGAGCAGGCTGTGCTGAAAGATAACTGAGCTTTATAGTGTGAAATTATGGATGTTTGGGGAATGTAAGCTTCCCAGCCATGAAGTTTAGACTGGATGAGACAAATATATATATATATATATATATATATATATATATAAATGTACCGTGGTATATTTAATCCAATAAGTTACTGAATTCTACAAATTATAATGGAATTTAAAGCACCTAGAGAAGATGAGTTTTAACATGTTATATGTCTTTTGTTATTAAAAGAACAAAGTCGTTAATGGTGTTTTGACTGGAGGGGAAATGAGATGCTTTATAAAGAGACAGCATAACGACATCGCTGTAAAACAAACTGTATAGCATTCAACATAATTAAATTTAATGTCAGGAATTAATGGAATTTCAAAGTCGTCATTATATCCACAAATACTGTAAAAAACAAAAACAAAAGAAGACAAGACAAGGTACAATACACATCACTCACCACCTTTCATTCCAGAGATTTATACTGAGATTGTTTTATGTTCAGAAATAACAGGAATAGCTGTTTTGGTCAAAACTATATATAAAAAAAAATGTTATATGCAATCTCTTGTGATATCACCAGGTGTCACGCTCATAGTATGTGTTATGAATAAACCTCAGCTACTACCAGGTCAAACTTAATTCAATATCTGTAAAACTGATTAAGGCATACCCAATATTGTATTGGCTGATATGGATAAGCTATGGTGGCCATCTTGAATTGGATTAACTCCAAAAGTTAATCAGTTGAAGAGATATATCCAGTGATTACCTTGTGAAAACTTCATTAAAATCTATGCAGTGACACCACCATGTAATGCTTAAGTTTTAGGCTAAGATCTCACACAATGATTAGCACTTACAATATATGTTGTAACTGACTTTCAGCTACAGCCACACCAAATTACAGCACATTATCTGTAAAACTGACTGAGTTTTAGCTATTTTTGTGTTTTCTAAGGTCAGTTGGTTGCCGCGGCGATCTTGAATTTGCTCGTCTTCAAAAATTGATCAGCTGTTGAAGTATATCCAAGGAATAATTCCTGCAGGTTTCAATAAATTCCATCCAGTGGTTCATAAGATATAAGATAACAGATAGACATGCACATGAAATCAGCAAAAACATTGTCTACTTTTGCTTTTCAGTTGCAGGTGATAACAAAGGTTGGCACCATGGCTATACTAAAAGGTAAGTTATAATTGAAAACAATAAACACTTCATAAAGATGTTAGTAGCTCAGAGATCCTTCTACCTCCTACCTGAGGAAAGCAGCATCGGGTACTGTTTAATGAGTCTTTCCTGACCTGTTCTGCATCTCGCTGACGTTTACTTTTGTGGGCTTTCCTGAAGTAGCTACCAATACTTCCATTCTCTGCCGATTCACATTTGTTCTTGGATTTCAGATAATAGGTTGATGAGGTGAAAGAAATAACAGTCTTGCAAAAACTGTTCGAGGCGGGACTGAAAAGCTGCCACCTGATTGATTCTAGGAACAGGATTAGATGGTTCACATGCTTTTCAAAAACAGCTCAAAGTTCTCACCTTCTGCAGCCTACTGACTGGAAATGGTGACCAAATGTAACCAACCTTGTGGCCATACGGTGGCTGTAAAAGGCAGTGCAGTCACTGCTGACATTTTTCACGGTAGCCTTATTTCTGTTTTCTTAGCTCTTGCTGTAAATAATGGCTCTATTATTATCCATCTATTTTTTATTTCACCTAATTCTATTCAGGGTTGCAGGGAGCTGGTGGCTATCTCCAGTTCAATCCATTATTACATTAACGCCAACAAGTCTTGCTATAGATGTGACAGGGAGGGACTTTACATGTTTTAGACACTGCATTACTTCAACTAAGGTAGCTTGGTGGTCAGTGCTGCAGTCTTGTAATCTTGAGGCCACAGATTCAAACCCAGGTTGCAGCAGGAATGGCATCTGGTGAAAAAATTGCCAAGTCTGTGTGGGTTTGCTCGCTGTGGCAACCCCTGAAGAAGCGAGCTGCCTAAAGAACTTACTAGTAGCCGCATTGTTTTAGTTCTAATGCATGCGCTGCAGTTTTTCCTATCCTGTTTTACTGGGCACATCTTACTGTCAGGTTTCATTTGAACTGAAAACGCCGAGGTGAGGGTGTGTTCCTGGCAGCCGACCGGCTGCCGGGCAGCAAGGCCAAGGTGAACGCAGTTGGAGAGCAGGAGGATTGACGAGCTGCAAGGACATCAGCTGAGGAAGGAGTGAGATTAAGGACCGGTCAGGAAGGCTGGTGGTCTGCAGTTTGCTCTGCAACCCTGAGCAGAGGGGCGGTGAAGGTGAGGGCGATGATGAAGGAGCCCGGATTAAAGGACAGCGAAGGCGTGCACCAGTTGGGAAGGACTGATCAGACCACCAGTTGCAGCACATCTGCCGCAAGGAGGGAAGGAAGAGGGTTGTTCATTATTTAAACACCTCTAGTCTAAAGCTTTTACGGCAGTTTACTGAAATGCTGTTTTATAAATGGTTACATCACCATCACTTTTACATTACAGTTATTCAAGAAGAATTCTTCGGGTTACTTTTGAGCACAAATAGCCACAGCGGCTGCAAGCTGTGGCACTTCCTGTGCAGCCTGGGGCACATTTAGCAGCAGAATCATAGTATTTATTTTTTTTTGTGCCAGGATAACCACATAATTAGAAAAATTACCTGAAACTTCAAATTATTTTAGTCATTAATGCCTGGAACAAAGAGCAGACCTAGAAACAAATCGTCCGACATAATAAAAACACTGTTTGCATAGATGCCAGCAAACATGTAGCAGTGTCAGTGCCATTTTAGAACTCTTCTGAAAGAAATCAGCAGCATTTGTGCGAACAAGAGATATATCCTCCTTGCGGAAAGAACCACTTGGTCTGTAGGTGCGAGCTCCTTCTGCGCAACAAACTGCCCTTCAAGGATCAAAATAAGTTTAGCTTGAACCGCGAGCGTGCACATGTACATGTTGCTGTTTGCACCTGGTTTGTATGCCTTGTGAGTAAGTGTTGCTTGTGAGAAGTCTAGCTAAATAGGCGGTAGGCGCGCACGCACACACACACAGTCCCACATGGCAGCCTGCCTTCCAGAAGACGTGTGCGTCGATCACACTTTCCTCTCCGACAGGCTTTGGACGCAGAATTTCACAGCCACACAAACACAAGCGCCACTTCCAGAAAAGTTAGAAAGTTGCCTGAAATGCAACAGAAGAGCCTAAATCTGTCATCTGTTTGTTCATTTAAAAAACTCCTGTTACCATGAACATGCTGGAAGGAAATTCGTTTTAGTCGGCCTGCTGATTGTTATTCAGAAAGTTTAAACAAATCCAGCATTTAGTAGCATCATAAGTTGCAAAGATACTGAGAGTTCCCCTAGACATCTACAATCTCGCCACTTTGCCTCTTTTCAAAATATACATTCTCTGCCAATTTATACAAAGGTGAGAAGGAAGGTTTTCACTGTCCAGGAAACAAAACAAACAAAAAAACTGGCATTCCTGCCTACCCTATCTCATGAACTACTAGACAAATGTTAATGAAACTTACAAAAAAAATAATTAATTAAATGTACATCTACAATGAAATACTTTTTGAAGTCAGCACAATTTAAGATGGACGCCACATCTAACTGACCTTAGAGAGCACAGAAATTGGCTATAACTTCGTCAATTTTACAAAAATTCACCTAAAATTTGTGGTGATTCCAGTTGAGATTTGTCCCCAGCACATGATCTGAGCACTGACGAGATCTTTGTTTTAAATTTTGCCATTAACTACTTGGAGTCAACCGTGTCTGTCTGTTAGCGAAATAGATTGTGAGCCACTGGATGGATTTTAATGAAACTTTTGGGACATAATCACTGCATGTACTTCTACAAGGGATTAACTTCTGAAGCCAACCACATTCAAGATGGCCACCACAGCTAACTAAAATTCAAAAGCACAAAAAAGGCTGTAATTCAGTCAGTTTTACAGATATTGTGCTATAGTTTGACGCTGTTGAAGCCGGGAGTCCCTCACAACACATGCTCAAAGTGCTACTCATTGTGTGAGATCTTTGCGTAAAACTTAGGCATTTACTGTTAAATTCAACCCTGCTTGTCTGTTAGCAAAATATCTCCTGAACTGCTGGCTAGATAATGATGAAACTTTCAGAAAGTAATTATTGGATAACTGTTTGGATTCAATCCAATTCATGATGGCTGCAGCAGCTAATCAACATTGGCCAACATTAAAATGGCTGTAACTTTTGCAACTATTGAGCTAGAATTCCACAACATGCACTCTGAGCGTGACATCTTGTGATATTGCATGAGATCGAGCAGAAGGTTTGACCAGAACAGCTATGACTCTCTCTTGTCTCAACATGAAATGATCTTAGCCAGAAAAATCATAACTTTATCATAATATTTCTTTGACTTACACTTTACTGTGAATTACATGTATTTTGTCAACACAATTGTTTTACAGAAAACTAAAATTTAAATTTACGAAGCAAGCTTTGTACATGGCAACGGTTATTCTTTAAAAGGCCCGATTCTTTTCTCTTTTTTTTCTATCAGTTTTTTTCTTCTTGATTGCTGGTAAAACTAAATGTGCCTTTATCTCCCGCACACAGTAATTAAATGAGTTTGAGGCTGAGGGCAAAAGATAATGGAAATTTATTCCACGCAGCAAATTGAGAATTGCAAGTGAGCGCGCCGTGCTCGAACGTGATTAAATAAAAACGGACTTCAGCGTTTTGGAAGTGAGTGCACAGTCACTTGAAGCTTTGGATCTCACGCTCTAGTGATCTACTGCTAATGCCTTAGCTCAGGCTGTCAACTTGGTCCTCTGTCTTAACCTGTTCCAACAGCAGAAATGTCAAAACAACCTCTTTGTCCGTTCTACACAGAGGCACACAGTTTCACTTTAGTTTTTTTTTCTTTTCTTTTTACTCAAACCTTGAAGCTGAAAAAGGCTCAGCTGAAAAGTAGTGCACACATACAAAGTCCTTAAAGACAAAAGCAGCACAGACACAAAAACACAGACACAGAGCCACTTACACAACTTAAATTATACGCCTAACATTACTTCAAAGATAAAAATGCCACAATTTTAAACTAAGATCAGTTCATCATCAGAAGTGACAAAGTTATAGCTATTTTTGGTCCTGACGTTATGTACAATCATGTGATATTGTGAGACTGTGCTCAAAGTTGGTGTTGTGAAGGACTCTCAGCTACTACCACACTAAAGTGGAGGTTATTTTTTGTTGAAATGACTGAATTATCACTATTGTTGTCTTGGATAAGGTGGATTAGCTGTGGTGGCTATCTTTAATAGAGGTAACTCTAAAAGTTAATCCATTGAAGATGTACATTTAATGACTGCTATCTAAGAGTTCATCCAGTGGTTCATGAGATATTTTGCTAACAGACATTGTTGACACCAACAGTTGATGCTAAACCTTTAAGGAACATTGTAATGCTCAGAGGGTTTGTTGGGGACTATGCTCAGCCACTACCCCAACAAATTTTAATTTAGTATCTGTAAAATTGGCTAAGTTATAGCCATTTTTGTCTATCCTAAGGTCAATATTTGCTGTGGGGGCCATTTTGATTTGGATTGACTGCAACAACTAATCAGTGGTAACAGTCCACCCTATATTAATTTTTTAAAAGTTTCATTAAAATCTGTTTCGGAGTGCAGAGAGAATGCAGAAAGGAACAAAGTCCAATTATAAAGGCACTATTAAAGGAAGTGGCTTGCAAGCACATGCAAAAACATCCCAAAGATCAGAAGTCATGAACATATCATAACGTGTGTACATTCAGCAGGTCATTACTTGGAACAAAGGCTATTCGAGGTCTCACAGATGAGACGTCAGCAGTGGCGGTCACACTCCAGGTTCTAGGGAAAAAATAAGAGTCTGCTTTTGTGAGAGCAGGCAGGCCTGGGAGTACAAGGTGGAGATGAAGGTGAGGGAGGAACAATCAATTCCCTGAAATCTCTAAATTTGAACTTGATGATGCATAGCTAAACAGGGCTGAAATGGTCCGCGGGGAGAAGGAGAAGCGAGTGAACGAGGCGAAGGGGGAAAGCGGAGGGAAACAGGGAAGGTATGAGACAAGATTAATGAAGAGAAATTGGGAAGGAAGAACATAAAGGAGGGACTAAGCTGAAGAGATCGCTACATCCGTCCACTCAGTACTTAAACGGTGGTTGGTCCTCGGAGGGCTCAGCGCTAAGTGAAACAGTCAGCCTCTGCTGGTTGTTAGGTCCACAGAGAATGAAGAGGAAGAGGAGTGAGGGGGTGAATACTGATGAAGAGTTTGTGGAGTGGCCAGAGATTGACCACAGAACATGTGAGAATTTACACTCACACCCCAACTTTTTGGATTTCTCTAAATAAAGAGAAAAAATTTTAATATGGAGTGAAAGAAAATCTAAAAAATATCTGAGTGTAAAAACATGAGTATCAAACACAGCTTGACAAAATTAAGTACTAGTCATTCTTACACTTCCTGTCTGAATTATGTTGTTAATTACAGCTCAAGCACCTTTTTAAAGATGCAGTTCAATGTGTAAAGATAAGTTGAAATGCTTGGCTAATTTTAAATGACTCCTTGAATGAACATCTAAAGACCTTGTCCTGAGGTCACAATGAGAAACAGTTTTGCAAAAAAAAAAATCCTAACAAAGTCCAAGCTAAAAGTCATGACTGATAGAAAAACTGCAGCACATGAGTACAGTGAAAAAAACACAGAAAATAACTAGAGAATTCAGAATGAATGCTGACTGCTCAGTGAATTTGCTGAAATTTTTACAAGAAGGTGAAAGTGAATTGTTAAACTTAAATCAAGAACAATACTAAAATGAGCAAAACGGAAGCAAGAAGCCAAAAATAATAAAACCGTAGCTAAAAGAGGATATTACCAAAGTTGTAGTAAAAAAAAAACAAAACAACCAAAACAGTAACTGAAATCTACATTTAGCAAAACAAAAGCTAAATGTTAACCCATAGCTAAAAGCTGAAAAAAAGTAAAACAGTAGCTAAAAGATAAATTTAGCCAAATAGAAACGAAAAGCTAAATTAGCAAAGCAGTACCAACAACCTAAAATGAATGAAACCATAGAAAAAATCTAACATTAGCTAATTGTAGCTAAAACCTCAATATGGCTAAACAAATTCTAAAAGCGGAAATTAACTAAAGAATTGCTAGAAATGAAAACTAGCTATTCCGTAGCTTAAAGCGATATTTGACAAAATCATAGGTAAAAGATAAAACAAGCAAAGCTGTAGTTGAAAGCTAACATTGGCAAAATCATAGTTCAAAGATAGACTTTGCAAAACCATAGGGAAAAGCTAAAACTTACAAAACAGTAGCTAAAAAATTAGTAAAACTGTAGCAAAAGATAAAATTAACCAAACAGTAACTGAAAGCTAAATTCAGTGAAATAAGCAAGAAGCTGAATTGGAAAAACAGGACCTAAAACCTAAAACTTATAAACTAAAAAAGATAAAATTGGCAAATCTGTAACTAAAAGCTAAGATTAGCAACCCTGTAGCTTAAAGCAATATTTAGCAAAACTGTAAAGCAACTTACTTTACTTAGAAAACCATAAGGTAAAACTAAATGTAGCAAAATTGTACACAAAAGTTATAATTAAAAAGAAAGTAGCTAAAAGCTAAAAGGAGCAGGAAAAGACCAACAAAAATGGATCAGGTATGCTTAAGTACAATTCTTGTTTTTACAGGTATTAAAAAGATCTTACTGTATTTTTTGCTGAACATTTTTGTAAATAAAGTAAAGTAATTCAATTTATGAATATTAAAAGTTGTACCAGACAATTTTTGATCAAGTCAAATGTTTTGATTTATGATTACTTAAAAAAAACACAAAGCATGCAGAAGTATTTGGATTGCCAACTATGTAGGGAGAAAACTATAAACAACTAAACAATAGTGTAAATGCTGGGTCAGCACTCCCAAACAAATATTTATACTTAAATTCTGTAAACATTGTTTACTTTTGATTTATTGCACATTTGCCAAAGGTTTAATTAGAAAAAAGAAAATATAAGTATAAGTTAAAATATACATTTTGTTGGGTATTTATGTGAGAAATTAAGTTAAATTGTGACTAAAGAACATTGTGTACTTCACTAAAAATACCCAGGGTAGAGACAGTTCTGTCAAATGCAACAGCGTGTAGCTTTGACAGCAGGGGTAAGACTTTAATGTAATGTTGCCTGTTTCAAGGCTGACAAAATAACGGCAATTTACTCCATCTACCTCTGCAAAACCTGCAGGATAATGGATAAAAAGGAGGGTATCGACACTGGCATCGTCCCTATTTTTGGAACCAACTATTGACTAGCACTTCCTGCAGACTAATAATACTCTGCTTTATTACCTGGTCTTTGTGTGAGTGCGTGAGTGTGCTTGTGTGTGTGTGTAAGCAGGGCTTCTAACTGTTGTCTGCTTTTAGCCTGTACTCTAGTCACACAGACATGAAGAGTTGGGTCATGACTCTATTACCGGCTCCTTATCATTGTACCCTACAATGTATGGCCAACTTCAGGTCATTACAGCTCCCGAGTATGATGGTTTGAAAACCAGAAAGCACCAGATGCTGGGGTACTTGTGATATTGTAATCCTTTTTTTTTTGCTTGTCATATTATGGTTTTTGTCAATATTAGTGTATAGCTGTGACAGCCTGGTCCAGATCAGCACCCAAGTTGCCGGTATCGAAAGCAAGACACAGGTAAAGGCTGTATTTTACAACATCAGATAAAACTTAGACAGCTGTTGGGTGGATGTGGTTCAGTGGTTAGAGCAGTTGATCTCAACAGGAGAGTCGGAGGTTTGATTCCTGGCAGTACACAGTCACACGTTGAGACACTAAACCTCTCATTGCTTCTGATCCGGTGTATGAATGCGATCTAAAAGCACAGATTAGACTCTATAGAATGATTTATTCAGATTAGCTCTGTAGAGATGTAGTAGAGTGCGGTATGAATGTGTGTGCAGATGGGTAAATGAGGGCACAGACTGTGTTGTAAAGTGCTTTGAGTTGGCTAAAAAGGCGCTATATAAGTCCAATCCATTTAGCATTTACTATTTGGATCAGATGTCTGCAGGAAGAGAGCTCAAGTGTTAACTAGTGAGTCTGAAGATCTTCCGTTATGTTTATATTTATTTTCTGCCATCAAAATGTATAGGCAGAGGATTATTGGTTCTGCCCATGTCTGTGTGTGTGTGTATACGTGTGTGTGTGTGTGTGTGTGTGTGTGTGTGTGTGTGTGTGTGTCTACAAAATTGACTGAGACATAAACTTTTATATCTCGGTCAATTTTGCATTACTGTGGTTACTTACATAGAATTTTGTGGTTATTTGCAAGTGCAAATAACAGCAGCAGCAGCAGCTAGCTGTAGCATTTCTGTTGTGGCCTTGAGCACTTCCTGCAGGAATATCATATTTCTGCTAGAATGCCCGTGTAATGACAATGTAAGCAGCACTTAAAGCTGGGGATAACTAGGTGGCTTGCCACTTTCTGCAAAACATCCACTGTTTGAATTCACACTCTCTAAAACCATGGACTGCCAATAAATTTTCATCCTGGTTAAAATAAAGTTACTAAAAAACTGAGGCACAAATCCTAACTTTCACAGCTGTTAACTTGCTTCTAAGTTTTGTTTGTTTAGCAGCAGAAGTGTGTGCAGATGGAAAGAGTTGCTTGAGAAGTACAAATAAACAAAAACTTAACTTTGCAAAGAAACACCAAACCTACACAAAATGTTTCCAATATCTCCACTTACTGGCACTTAGGGATGCTCTTTATTAAAAGTTAAACAAATGATGTGCTTGCTGTTGTTGAGGCAACCTAAAATGGTGATGTGTCTTCACTCTGTGCTGCAAAACAGGTATGAAGAATATGTTTCTAACCACTTATCTTATGCTCCCGTCAAGCTGTTCTCACTGATACAGCTCCCCAGCTCCAGCAAAGGCTGGTCCCCCTGTGTGACAATATGTTCTTGATTAACGATGAGAGTGTATAAAAGTCATGAACATTATTTTGTTTCCCACCTCCGAACACATCGTACCCACCTCAGCCCACTTGGTACCCATCTAGGCAGCCGCCCTCACCTTTAGGACTTAAGAGAGCACCTCTAGAAATGAAGTTTGGCAGATTTAGATCATTTTTAAAAAAGATTTATTTATCATTGGATCTGGACATTTATGTAGGTTACATGTGACCTTGACCTTTAACCCCATGAACCTTGAAATCAACAGGCATCATCTTTAAACCATGAGGTGTCCAGCTGTGCAGTTTGACATTTCTAAATTACATTGTTGTAGAGTTAGAGCACTAGATCAGCTGTGAAGATGACGTTTGATCCCATGACCTTGAAATCAATAGTGATCACCCTTGACCTGTGTAGTTTAATTTTCCTCCAATACACGGTTGCATAGTTACAGCACAGGCTGATCTGTGACCTTGACCTTTGACCAGATCACCTCCAAAATATAATCACTTGTTCCTTATACCATGTTTGATGCTTCCTGAAAATTTCATGAAAATCTGTTTATTACTTTTTGAGTAATCTGATACACAGACAGACAGAAAGACAAACAGACACTACTGAAAATAAAACCTCCTTGGCGAAAGTAATAAAATGCTTGTAAAGGGGGAATTTGGACAAAGGCCAATTGATGCAATGCAGCCATCCTAACCCCACCTCCTATGGGCGGTAATGTCAACAAACAAAGAAATACTCTTACCTGTAAAGCATTTGTGCTTCCTCTCAGCTCAAATTTGCAAAATGAAAACTTTTTTAAATATATAAATATTGAAAACAATGTAACAACTCTTTCATGTGTTGTGAAAGCAGAATTAATGTTCTCTTTTTAAACACACTGCCTTACACTTTGCTTTAAACAAGGGTGAAGAAAACTGGCAAGTGTTTTGAGTGCTTGTTCATGAGAGCGTGTTGATCTTAAGCATTATGTCTGAAGTATGGTGGAAACCGGGTTAGATTGGGATCAGCTAATGCATGTCAAATATTATGTCGCTTATCTCTGAAGCAGAGAGAAACAATTCCTCCCATATTGCATTGGAAAGCAGAATTCAGACCTGACCTTTGGCATCAATCTGAGGCAATGTGAGCAGAAGTGGATTAGGATATTATTTTATGAATACACAAGTCCTACTCCTGCAGATAATGGCGGACCAACATATATGAGATCAAAGACCTCTGAGGAATGATTGAGGTCAGAATGGTGTTCTTGTCAGAGTAGAGGGGCTTTAGCTGGGGGAAAGAAAGACAGAGAGTAAATGTCAAGGCTTTGGTCATAAGAAGAACCTTTTAGCAAAGGTCTGCCAGAAGAGAGGTCATTGATTAGAAGCTTTATCTTGTGTTTAACACTGAAAGCCTCTGCATAAAGGGAAAAGGCAGCTATGATGGTGCTTAGAATTTAACATACACTTATAAAAGCTCATTTCTTAGTCTTACCAGACCAGTCCTACATTGGGAAAAGTTAGGATATACTTATTACATACACATACTTACTCCAAATCAGTTAGAAAGCAAATATGTGTTTTCAAACCTAGTTAGTAAGTAATTAATAGGGCTAATGCATAAGCACAAAGCACCTTTATTACTATTTAGGTGGCATTCTTCTGTTTTCATCACCATCCTCCTTCATATTTGTGAAAACCCATAGAAAAAATACATCAAAATGTATGGCTTGGTAAAACTGTGCTATAAATTTGTTAGAAGTACATCATGCAGCACAAACAAAATTCACAAAACACTAAAAAGAATTTCCACATATACAACAATGGAATTTTAGTGAAATGAGTGGGAAAACCTAGGCCCTCTTTAGAGTTCTATAGCTCAGGCATACTTTACAGTAGAAACATCATTGAAAGTCTAAATGGGTCATGCAAAGTTGGACTTATATGCTTAAACTGGCGTTTTGATATCTTTAATGGTTTCTAATTCCAGTTCGAGTAAATCTTATGACGTTTTTTCAAGATCTGACTACAAAATTTTCAGCTTATAGTATGATGTCACATACGATAACTTTTGAGCAAATTGTTAATTTTTTTGCAAACTATTCCTACTCCCACAATTTTTATACTTCTTGTATAGTTTGTCAATCAAAACATAATGCAGAGCGCACACATATAAACTCTTATTGACTTCCATTGTATCTGAGGTTAGATGTTTTTGGGTTTTTTTTCAAAACTTGGGGTGAAGAATTGTTTTAACCTGACTTATCTCCAACATAGAACATTGTAGACACGTAAAAGGAGGTAGAGCTCTATAGCTCAGGCTCACTTCAGTAGAAACATTATTTAAAGTTGGACGTTCTGTGGCTAAACTTTAATATCTTCAGCGATTATAATATCTTCAAGGAGTTTTGTATAAGTTTTAAAGATTCAACGTAAAGTGTAACGATGTCATGCACACTAACCGTTGAGTAGTCTAAACTTTCCAAAATACATTTCAGACAAACGCCTATTTTAATTTTTGTTCATTTCTTATACAAATTATGCATTAATATGTAGACAGACTCTTCTTTCACCCAGTGTTACTTTCACCACTACCAGACTTGTGGTTTTCTCTCAAACCTTCCCACCATGTAGAGTACGTACATCAGAACTCACATTAACTTCCATTGTTACCAAGCTCTGGAAGACTGAGTGAAGGGTCATATCTTCAACATAAAATCTTGCAACCACATAAACAATTACATGTGAGACAACCAGATGTTACATACAGTTGAACAATAATTTCTGTGCAACTTAATGGCTGTTTAAGAGTCAATTGTCAGGGAGTGAGAGACATTAGTGTGTGGTTACCATGATGATCCTAATAAGCTACAGCTTTGATATTTCTTTTGATCTTCATTTTCTTTACACTTCCCATACAGTTTATACATAAAACATTGTTTTTTTGTCAGCTTGACTATTGCAAAAGTAAGTCCTTTATTAGTATTGAGTTTTACGTTAAAAAGTTGATGTATTTTAGAGTTTTGGGCAGTAGTTGCAATGGCACCGGTCGAAATATCTTCAGAAGTTTTCTAGTTTGTGCATTAATGTTTGATACTGACTAGGTTGTTATTGTTTGAATTTATTTTCTCATACACCACTTCTTTCTCAGCCTTAGCATTAGGACATGTCTGAATGGTAAAACAGAAAAGAAAATTCCACAGTTTCTAACAACTTCTTTTCTTTTTCTTTCCTTTTTTTAATCCTCCAAACTAAAATGAAAAAGTATGATGAAGGTCCTCAGTTATTTTCTCCCGGCCGTCTGGGCAAAAAGAAAAGCTGCGACTTTGTCTTGACAGCAAGACGGGCTGCGCTCTATGTCTGAGCTCCTGCCGGGTACTCTAAAATATTCATGGTATAAATATTGCAAGGCTCTGTGTCTAATAAAAGCTCTGGTCTTTATTAATGAGGTGACTAAGGGATCCATTGATCATGCTTTCTGTTTCATGTCATGAAGATTTTTGTCCTCCGCCACGACTCTGTTTGTCCCACATTCCGACACTTTGTGCAGCTCTCTGTCTCGCTTACACTGAGTGACTCTAATACTCACAATTAGCAGCAGTACTCGCTCCTTTGCACATCACATGTTTATTAGCGCAATATCCCCTCGCTTTGTCTCTATCAGCCTTTTCATGTCTCTCTCCCAGCTTCAGCGGCAGAACTAGGTTGCTTTTAACAGCAGTCCAATTAGCTGGCCAGTGAAGAAGAGAGTCGGCCCTGTTTCATTTGGCTAAATAGTCGACATGTTGGTCTAAATGAGAAGCCCTTCATATCAGAGTTCAGTGACAGCGAGGAAGACATTCTGGGCGAAGTTCAGTTAGATGTCTCTCGACTCATTTTACTGCTGTAATGGTCAGTCAGAATGATGTGAACTATAACCTGTCCTCCGTCAGTCTGACAGGCGAGATAAGTCCCACAAAGCGTGGGGCAAAACTCAGACTACATCAAGATCATGTTTTATCTTTTACCTTTTAGAAAGATTAAAACTGTACATGAAAAAATGAAGCATTTTAAAGACCTTTTTTGTACTGGAAGTGTATTACAATGTAACCTGAATCCCAATTAGCTGTCTGCTATCTTTGTCAAAGGTAAAGCATGGTTTGCTTGTTGTTTAAGGCAATAGAGAATAATACATGAATGTTGTCTGACTGAATAAAACTGTCAGTCCCAAATGGTGGTATTAGCTGTGAGTTTGTGGTGTTGCAAGGTACCAAACATGAAATGAATTATTAAAAAAACAGACATGTTGAAAAAGTCAACATTTTGTTTTGCTTTCAGATTCATGTCTCCACAGATTCCATTTGGTGGGATCTGTTTCTGTGACAGTGTAAATGAACTTTAGTTTGACGCTTTGAATCAAACCTGCATCCTTATGAGGTTTTGCTTTTTCTTGCATATTCATTAAATGACCGGTAATGAGGTTTCATAAATCACTGTTTTTGGTCACTGTAAGTTACTATAAGCTCTGTAACTGTTTACTCTTTCTATGTAGGTTTTCAAGAACCACTGTACTGCATGTTTTAGTTGTTTCCTTGCTCTACTGTCAGGATTTGGGTTGTTCTTTGAGTTTTCTTTTGTATTTGGGTTTATTGTTTCTGTTAATTTTGTTATTTAGTTGCTTTCATGTTTAGTCTGGGTTTTGTTCAGTCTTTGTTTCTCGTGTCTTTGTTTCATGTCATCATTTAGTTGTTTACCTGCCACACCCATCTCCACCTGATCATAATTGTAATCACTCACCTGTGCCCACTTCCCCAAATTACCCTCTGCTTTTAAAACCTGGTCATTTCCTCATTTACTCGCTGGACCATTGTCGCGTTTCTCTCGTCGTTTTGTTTTCCTCAAGTTTGCCTCTGGTTTAGATTAAGTATTTTTTATTTTGTATTTAGTTTCGTTTTGCTGCCTCGTCAGCTTTTTGTTTTTGTTCTTTTTTTTTAAATAAATCATTTTATTCCTGGATCTAAGATGAGTCTGCGCATTGGATTTGCCGCAACCTTCACCCAACCTTACACTAACATGTCTGATTCAGTGACTGAATTACCTCTTCACCACATCCCTGAATTCTGTACAAGTCTGTTAATAACCCATTTGTTTAAATCAGGTGTGTTGATTCAGCGAAACGTCTAAAACGTGCAAATTACTAGCCCCAAAGAACTTGGATTCGATGCATTCCAATACTTTTATTATTCGTGGGTGCTTTCTAAAGCTAACAACTTTGTGCCACTTAACTGACTGATAAGTTATCAAGTTGTTTATTAATTTTTTTTATGTAAATAAATGAAGGCTGCATAAAATAAAGGTGCATGCTTGCAGAGATCTGACAAGCTCATCTTTCTGCAGAGAAGAAGAAAAAGTAAGAACATTGTTGCATTCGTGTTCTTGGTGCTTTTTGTTTGAAAGGCCAAGTTCAACTTATATTTTTAGTAATCATATTATTGCATGATAGCTGGAAATAGGCAAGGAGAAGCAGGTAAAAAAATTGATTGTTTGATGGATGGATATTATTGCATGACAAAAATGATAATAATAACAAGTAAAAAGTTACAATAAAATGTGAGCAAACTAGGGCAAAATAAAGACTGGGAAAGGTGAAAAAAATACATTTGTATTTGAAGAAAAAAGCAAAGACTTAAAAGTTTTTCTTCATTTTGCAAATAAAGCTCAGCATAACTTAAAAACTTGAAAAAAACAAAAGGGAATATAAATAAATAAAGATTGCAATGAGGTGATGTTCCATTCATCAGGAGCCAGTTTGTGCTGCCAGGGATCAGCACAGTTAGGGCCCTGCTCACGCCTGCCAACCCCCAGATGGTGGACCTTCTGGTTTCCCTATTCCAGGTAAGGTATCTTGATCAGTTAGATTATTCTCCATTAAGGCTTTTCAAATCTCTTTTGGTGTGACCCCTCCCCTGGGGCCAACGTGTCATAGGAGACCCTACCAGGAGCTATGTTCAGCCTTATATAAAGATAAAGTGAGGAGCTCTGTCATTCGGGGGGAGCTTGGAGTAGAGCTGATGGTCCTTCACATTGATAAGAGTCAGCTGAAGTGGTTAAGACATCTGATTAGGAGATCTTGGGGTAGACCCAGAACCTGCTGGTTGTCATAGTGGCCTGAAAGGTTCCACAGTGAGGTTGATGGTGGGTCAGGAAATTAGTTACCATGTGGAGTTTTTATTCATTACACTACCATGCACTCAAACACACACAAACATGGACACTGTGGGTCTACATGCTTTCTCTATCTCATTACAGCTTTACATTTGTGCCAGGTATCAATAACACCATGCTGAAAAGAGAGGTATTAATGTAGATTTCAATCTAATCCCCTTTTCACAAAACTCATTTCATTCAGTTTTTATTTTTCATGAAACATTAAAATGAAGAAGAAAAAAACAACTCTTCTTTCAGAGAACTATACCTGGTCAATAAATTTCTTTCTGTGCTGAAAACATCAATATATTATTTTAGCCTGCTGATAATAAAAAACGCATTAATATGATCTTAATTCCATTTATCTGTCCATTTCATATAGTCGTTACCCCAGAGAGTATGGAGAAAACCTGCACAAACACAGAAATCTAAAGCTGAGATGTACAGTATTGCAGTTTTTCCCAGGTCTGATATGCCAGTATTTTATAGCTTATTTTGACAGAAGGCTACTGCTGATATATCCTCTTCTGCAGTTGAATTGAGATATTGTTTCTCATCGTATTGTGATGGCTCCATCTTAGAGCCACTAAAGATTTAAAACATGAATTTATATTTGTCTTTAAACAACCTTTTAGGCCTAACTATGGACTTACCTCAGGAGCAAGGATGATCCTTTTCCATATTCAGTTGTTACCAACAACCAGGCTACATTCAACCTTTCCTAAATTTGATATCCAATGCCAATGAATTGATATAATGCCAGTAATATTGGGAATTGTGAGCCAAGCTGGATTGCTTGTAATTGCAACTGAGTTGAGTTTGTTTACTTTCTTTGCAACAGACCCTGAGATGATTTCTGCTGAGAATAGGCACAATATGAAGGAAAGTGAATTGATTTGTGCTTCCTTGCTGTGAAGCGACAGTTCTAACCCCGGTGCCGCAGTTCTGCCAAACATGTTTGTTTTGTTGTTTCCAATTTATAAGTCTCGGATAGAGGGACAAAGATGCAGCAGGTTTTTCAGAAGCTCAGGTGTTCCATCTCACAGTAATTATGTACGCTAAAACAAGCTGTGAACGTTCTGGCTTGCCTTTTGTCTTCGAAGTGTTTTCAGTATGAAGACACAGCAAGTTGATGCTTTTGATGGGAAAACAAGTCCAATTAAATACTTTGGAGAGCAAACGGAATTTAAAAAATCTCAATAAATTTTGTGGAAAGCAAATAATTGATGGAGATGTGGAAAATAACTACAAACTTATTATGTATGTGAACACCAAATAAAACTGGATGAAACAAAAAGTTGACAGTCTTGAGATTTTAAAGATGAAACACATAATTCCTCACTGAAGAATGAAATATAAAAGAAAAGTGCAGAAATTGTCCTTGGTTGTGCAAGCTTTCAGCAGCTCTAAAAATAAAGACGAACACAAAAACAAGAGGAAAAACTGCAGAGCATCTCTCCTGAGAAGCATCTGAGAGGTGGTCCTGTGATTGCAGCATGCACGGTTGCCTCTGGACCTACTTCAGGAGAGCCCACTGACGTTACCGATAATGGCAGCCAAATGAACTCGAAGGCACACAGAAGCATTTTGTCTGTGCTGTCACATATAATTAAGGAGTTCAAAAGGAACAAAAGGAGGGAAATGTGAACCAATTGAGTTTGATAATTTGAAGATTTACTCAGCTGTGTTGTTTCTATGGAGCCCCTATTTCTGACAAATGGTTAGTCAGACAGTAATGGACTCTAAGATAGCTGGTATTAAATGGGAATTGTTTCTGAATATGTATAGTTAACTGAGATAATATGTCAGTTATCATTTTCTGAACTCTTCATGTTCTTTTGTCCAATTGAATTAAGTCAAACACTTTTTCTGTCTTGTGATTTAAGCAAGCTTTACCACTTGTGACGATTATTTTAGTACTGTATTTTCCGGACTATAAGGCGCACTTAAAAGCCTTCAATTTTCTCATAAAATGTCAGTGCCCCTTATAATTCGGAGCGCCTTATATATGTAAGAAGTCATAATGTTTTACTACGACTTTGGTAAACTACAAAGCTGCACCGCTTGCAGCATTAAGGCTCAGTTATAGTCGTGCTTCGTAGCGTCGCGCAGAGCTCCGCGCTAGGCGCGCAGACTTGAGCAGGCGGTGTAGGCGATTATACTGGACGTTTACGTCGGTGCAGTATTCTTCCGTGAGTTTTGAACCATTTGATTATCTTTGTCATTTCTCACAGAGGGATCATCTAAATGCTGATACAGGCAAACCAGCTCCGCTAGAGCACCAAAATCGTCCATTTTGAACAGAGCACAGTCCACGCGAAGTTACAAAAATTGGGAGGTGCATGCGCCTTATAGTCCGGTGCACCTTATACGTGACAAAAGTTCGAAAATGGATCATTCATTGACAGTGCGTCATATAATCCAGTGCCCCCTATAGTGTGGAAAAGACGGTAGGTATGTATTTCCAAGTGGCAAAGCATGCCCACCACAACTGGGCTTTCTCTAACCCCACATACATTCAACACACACAAACACAAGCATGCATTTATGCATATAAAAAACAGGTCGCCCTTGCAGCACCCACCCAGCTCTAAAACAACACTCACAAGAGGAAATGTAGTAACTGACAGCAGCACACAGCCTATTGGCATAGCTCACAGCACATAATCACCCACATAGACCAGTTAAATGTTAAAATGATCTAGGCTGCTTAGTTTTGTTTCTGTATCCCCCACGCTGCCAAGACAATGGGAGAGTTGGAGGGTCTGGGTATGAAGTGAGCAGAACTGCAAAAATCATTTTTTACTCACCACTGAAGTTCACTTGAAAACAGAAATGCATTCACTCTGTCCTACTGGATGATTTTTAAAAGAAATAATTTATCCTTATTTCTCCATGAGTTCTCACAGTTATCTTAGATGACCTCCTGTGTTTTAGTGTTTTTCCATCTTCAGTTAAACAGCTAACATTAGCCTTTCCCATCCCCAGCTGTTAGCAAATCAATGGATGACAGAGCTCCAAATGTTTGGTTATTGAGCAGTCTTATTTTTAACAAAGTCCATCTTTTTACTAAGTGGTTGTCTTTAATAATTCTGAAAGGATATCATATCCACATATGCCGTCTTCAGTGCAGCTGATAGCAGCATGCCATCTTCAGAGTTGCCTCTTTATTCTAAATTAGCCACGAGGCTTTCTAGAATACCTCAGGAGTCTAAAAAAAAACACCCACTGACCACAAGTCTGTCTGTCCATACTTACACTGTCTATTCACTTATTGGTGTAGGTATTTTGATATGAAGATTGAACACTCCGTGCAAGAAATTCTGCCCATAGACTGCATGCGAAAAATTCAGACTGGTTCAGTTTTTCCCCAGCACAGAATCACTCCACAGTGCAGTATCATAGACTACAATAATGAATGAATGTTCACAGTCTACAATAATGAAAGATTAATAATTAACTATTATTAAAAAATAATAATTATTACTACTGTCAAGCTTACCTTCACTGAACAGCTTGGAGGGCCTGATGGTTCAATACTGGGATTTGCCCAGGATACCATTACTGGTCAGATTAACTCTTTTCATAACATTTTTAATCACATTGTTGGATATTAGGCAGCTTGGCTTCACTTCAAAGTTATGGTGTGTGATAATGAGCTTTACAATTAAGGAAATATGCATTACATAATATTGATAACATTATTGATAAAATTTACTCATTATAGTTCATTGTTCAAGATAACATACAAAGCTAAAGTCCTGCCTTCTTTTGAAGTTACTTGATTTGTGTTTTCCTCTACTGGGCTGTTTTTGTTTGTAAACTAAATAACTACAGCTGCACTGACATGAAATTTTGACTCCCTAGCAATAATTACTCATGGAGTAACATTTGCACATCATTTCTGTTGAATGTGTTGAATATAGCTTACAGCATCTTGTATTCCCAGGTGATCTCCAAGCCTAATACCAACATGGCCCCATCCTTTTTTTTTTGCTTCTCAGATCTAAAGAGAGCAGGCAGACACAGGGTGGTACAGCTGTAAGCTGCACAGTGATTAAAGCTGTTCTCCTTGTGCATGCGTGGGTTTTCTCCATGTACTCTGGTTTCCTCCCACACACCAAAAAATATGCATGTTAGGCTAATTGGTTACTCTAAATTGTCATTAGGTATGAGTGAAAGCGTAAATTGTTGTCTTTCTTGTTTCTCTCTATGTGGCCTTGCGATGGACAAGCGACCTGTCCAGGGTGTCCCCACCTCTTGCCCAAATAATCGCTTGAGATGGACACCAGCTCCTTGCAACCCTTCACAGAATGGGCGGTAAAAGAAATGATCTTGTTGATGGTTGGGTGGATAGTTAATATATCACAGAAGTTCAAAATACTATGATATTAATGCTGTATACAAAGCAATGTCATGTTCAGTGATGAAAGGACCCAACTGCAGGCACACAAGAGAAAGACTTCAGGTTCAAGTCCATTTATTTAATAACTAAACAAAAAAGCTGCAAAACAAGCATCACAATGAGACAATACACTGGGGAAAACAGCTAGTATATATATTATTTGGATGGGTGATCAGGAAAAAGGACATCAAAATAAAAATGCAGGAACAAATAACTATGCTTTCTTTTTCTGCAAAGACAATTTGGAACTTTCCACTGTGTTTCAGCAGAAGCAATGGAAAGCATGAACAAGTCAAACCACCTCCAAGTTTAACAGGGAGTATTCAAACTACAACTTCTAATGAATAATTTTAAAGGGGTGACTAATGGAAAATCTTCTTCTACACCTCTCACAATCACAAGCGTATAATTTGCTTTCCAGGCAAATGTGCAAATTGCACGCTTGCAGAATGTACTGTCTGTGCAGCCTCAAATACTGGGATGCTCCTAGACGTTTTTAGCAGCTCAGATCTTCTCAAACACTGGCAGCAAATTAAATGTGCATCCAAAGATTATGAGCTCATCTTAACATAATAGGCAGGTCAGAATTATTTTTAAGATTGTAAAATTAAACTAGAATGGAGCATTCATTCATCAATAACCTGATAAAATTTTAAATACTTGTCTTTATTTTTGCACAGTCCTGTTTACTTTAGAGAGATCCTAGCATTTATTTTCCAGCTGCTCTACTTTAACGAATAAAGAAAAAAGTTTGATATATGTTATGTCATTAAAGAAGTCCTAAGTTTTAAGAGCTGTTGATGTGAATGCAATAATTGTGTGCTAATGCAATTTTAATTTAATGCTGTAAAAATTGTGCAATTTACATTTGAGACTGTATAATTAGGTTCATGATTTGTACTCTATTTCTGTTGTTGGTATTGGTATTGTGCCAAGAAAAACAATATGCTATATTCTCTGTGAATCAATATGTTTAGTTGTAGCTGGAGAACATCCAGCCTACAATGACACATGCAAGCCAAACCACATATATCTGCAATAATGTGTGATTTTAGATTCCAATATGCTGCAGACAACACCGAGCACTACTACTTAAGAAACAAGTCCAATCCTTCAGTAAATTACCAGTAATGTTTCAGGTACTTGACATTGTTATATATTGTAATATTCAAATATGCTGTAGCTCCAAACTATTAGAGTCTGCTTGGAAGGTTTGGCCAGAAAAAAAAAAAATAATAATAACTTTGTGTCAACCAAGAAATTATTTTCTTTTTTAAGACACTGTACAACATTAAGAACAATTATTCAAAGTAGTAAGACTCATTTAGATATTTAACAAATAATTGAAAAGTAATTAAATATAGGTTGTTAGCATGCATTGTGCTATAAGATTGTTTTTAACTGTAACTGACTATTTTTTGCTCTCAAAAACACCAAAGCCAAACCAAGTCACCTAGACCATTCTAGTGGTCTGATGTCTATGCTTGTTCTGTAAGATCCTTGGGCTGCAGTTGATCCAATTTATCATAATTTGTCCTGTGGTAAAGAGGTCATCTAATCAGAGAATTTGGAGTTTGATCTCCTCCACCTTTTGACACCTCTGCTGAAGTATCCTCAGGTAAGACCCCACTGCCCCTGATATGCTTATTGTGTATGAATGAAAATATAAACAAAGGCTTAACATTCTTAAAGGAATATCATGTGCTGCCTTTTAATCACCTTACTGTCATATGTCTGGGTTTTGGTTCTGTTATGATTTAGTTTTTTCTTGTTGGATTCTTGTATTTGTTTTTTTTTTGTCCTTGTCTTGGTATTGGTTTGTCTTCTTTATGTTTTGGTTCTGTTTTGTCACCATTCACCTGTCCTCTGCTCAGTAGTTTCTGGTTACCTGTCACACCCATCTCCAGCTGTCTTCACTCCTAATCACAAACCTGTTCCCACTTCTCCTCATCACCCTCTGCTTTATAACTGTTTTGGTAAAACCTAAATGACTTTAGGAAGAATCCCGATTAGCTGTGGGGGCAAGCTTAAATTATGTTGACTCCAAAAGGTAACCAGTTGTAGATGTACAACCAATAACTACCTTCTGAGAGTTTTATTAAATTTTGTCCAGTGGTTTATGAGATGCTTTGCTAAAAACAGACATTGTTGACTCTAACAGGTAATGGCAAAGTTTTAAGGAACAATATCACACAATGTATAGTGCTTAGTCATGAAATGTGAATTATTCCCAGCTACAGCACACCGAACTTTAGCTAATTTTGTGTTTTCTAAGTTCAGTTTGCTGTGGTGGCCATGTTGAATTGGCTTGACTCAAAATAGTAATCACTTGTAGATGTACACCCAATGGTAGCTTTCTGACAGTCTCATTTAAATCTGTTCAGTGGTTCATGAGATATTTTGCTAAAAGACAAAGGTTGACTTCAGCAGTTAGAGGCAAAATTTTAAACACAAATCTGACTCTCAAAGTATAAGTTGTAGATAATTCTCAGCTACTACCACACAAAATGTTACCTCAGTATCTATAAACTTGACTGAATTATAGCCACTTTTGTATAAAATCAGCTGGCTGTGGCAGCCATCTTGAATTGGGTTGATTTAGTCAGTTGTAGATGTACATCCAACTGTTACTTCCTAAAGGTTTTTCTTAAAATCCGGTCAGTGGTTTGTGAAATATTTTGCTAATGCAGACAAGCAAACACACACACACACACACACACACACACATTATCGCCTTTGGCCTTGGGCAGCAGGCAATAAAAAGTGCTTTATATAGAGTGTAAAATCTATAATAAAAGGCACTGTATGAGTGTGTGTGTGAATGGGTGAGTGAGAGACATTGTAAAGTACTCTGGAGAACCTGGGTGAGTTTTAAAAAGCACTATATAAGTGTGGACAATTTACCATTTACAATATTCTGTTACAACAGCTTGAACTTGTTATTGGGATTAAGAAACAGCACTCTGTTTTGTATTAGAACTGAACTGATCTGGACTGTATGTAATTGGATTGAATCTAAACATGATTGTATTAGATTGAGCTGTAATTGGATTTTACTGGAATGAATTGCATTAAACGCAGTGAATTGGACTGTTCTGGACTGCATGTAACATGATTGAAAATTGGACCTGTTTGCTTTTTGTATAGTGCACTAAAATGACTAATTTGTCACTTTATAAACTGATCTGAATTGATTAGTAGGCCTGCATTTCTGTGAGCATATTTGTATTCAGTTGAAGTCTAAAATATCATGCACTTTACATTTGATGCTTTGTGTTTTTTTAATTTTTCCTTCAAAAACAGCTATAAGTATTCAGCTGCACAGTAACATTGTGGTCTAAACTGTCAGAGCAAGAAGGTTGTGGGTTCAAATCTTAGCTGGGACCTTTGTGTATGCAGTTTGCTTGTTCCTTGTTCCTTCAGGGTACGCCAGAATCCTCACATAGTCCAAAAGCATGCATGTTAGGTTCATTGATGATTCCAAATTGGTCTTAGGAGGGAGTGTATGTGGGTGAGGCTGGTGTTTGTTTTGTGTGTCTCTATGTTGGCCCTGTGAAGGACCGGGAACCAGTTCAAGGTGTCCTCTAGTGCTTTCTCATTGACTGCTGACACAAGCTCCAGCCCCCACCCCCGGGTTCCTGAAAAGGACAAAATTGGAACAGAAAATGGATAAACGGATGATTACTTGGTGATTTTCTTAAATAAACATTATGCAGCATCCATCCAATTTGTGATGGCCTAAGTTTTTGATTTTGTTGTATACTCTAGTCTGTTAAGCTAATTTTATTCAGTATAAATTGGATTCATTAAGCAATATCAAATGGGGTAGAGACAGAATGTGAAAGACTGATGTACAGGCATAGAGAGACAGAACAATATGGCATTTGTGAAGCCTCGTCGTGTTTCCAGAAACCTTGATAAAGTGCGAGGCTTGGCGTTTCGATATGGCCGTTAATTAGCTCTCTCTCCCTTGTGGGGTGTGCCTGATTGAGCGACTAATGGTTTGCTTTAAAATGCTGAATGAACAAATGTGTGTGTGTGTGTGTGTGTGCTTATCAAAGGAGCTTGTGCACGTATTTCAGTGTGCTTTGTTTGTGTTTTTGCATGGCTTATTTCCTGATGTATTTGTGTATGTGCTGATGAGAGTGTCTGTCTGGGAGAGTTTAGTCTATACTGTTCCTGCGTCAGCATTTCTAGATGCTTGACTAAAATTGTTTTCATGGGTTTAAAATGCTAGGCGATTGGCACATCCTACCTTGCCTGTTCATAATCTTATGTTTTTATGTAACTGATCAGAACTGAAATATTTGTTGGATTACCCCATGAAGCTAATGCATTAACTTTGATCTTTTAGATGAGGACTCTAATGTAAACCCTAACCCAGCTGCAGTATCATATTTGTTAAGTTCAGGTCCTTATTTTTTGTCCACTTAAAAAATTGTCCTCCATGTACTTGAAAGAATTCATTGTTAGCAGTACAATTATATAACAAAGCATGCAAGTATGTGTACGGCTTGAATTAATCTTCAGTTAAATAAGCTTTATTAAAGTTTCCATACATCAATATCAGTGTATAAATAAGTTATTCCTGCAGTTATCTCAAGAAGATTAAAAGATTTTGCTTTCATATTAATGACCAGAATATTGCTTTTCCTGCAGTGTGTTATCCAGTGGGATTTACATATGTAGACATACCTATATAGGAGTTATGAACTGCAGGCTGTTTAATCACCTTATGAAATGAAAGATTTTTAAAAAACTGCATGTCAGCAAAATGTCCTCGAAACTACAGAGTTCATGAAGTTGTTGTGAAATAATTTGATAAGAAAAAAAAGTGTGCATTCAACCTAAAAAGCAGAGGAATGTCAATGAATGATAAACAAGGTGCTGGAGAAGATGAATCATCAATGGAGGGGAACATGATTCAGCATATTTTCACTGTCCATTGGAAGTGAAACTCAGTTTAAAGACTCATCCTGTCCCGATTGATCAATGGTACATAAGCGGTGGGATAAAGAGCTGTCCACTTGAGGAGGATTAATTGCAAGGCTTACAATAAACAAAGCGCTGTTCCATTTACACAGATATTGACATTTCTGTGTTGTAAGACAGAGCTTTGATACGACAGGTATTAGAAAGAGCAATGTCTAAAAAGTCCAGTATTTTGTAAACATTTTGTGCCTTAGTCTTATCAGACAACAAAACAATGCTCAAAGGGTTACATATTATATGCTGCAGTCTGATGTTCATGTAAAGAAACAAGTTAGTGTCATTTTTTTAATGACTTCTTTTCTGTACTTAGAGATGTTTCACTTCCCATCCGAGGAGCTTTCTCAATTCAAAACTGGAGAGTGTGCAGTTCCAAGCTTTTAACTAACTTAGATGTTACATTATACAGCTAAATTCATATGCAGATTAATTTTACTCCCCTCCCACAGGAGGGGACTTTGGTCCCATGTTTAAAGGTGTGAGTTAGAGTGAAAATGACTCGGTATCAAGTTTAATGCTCAATTGTCAGTTTTAGAAAGCTGAAATCTGAGGCCCAGTTTATGCAAGGTTGTTTTGAAGTAAAATTGGATCAGTTCTGTTGCATTTCTGCCCTTGGTCTCCATGACAACAGCAATCTGATTCTCTGACACTAAAACTTTTTTTCCTTGGAGTAGAAGTTTTTAGAAACCCCGTACGTCATTTCACGGGAAATGCAGTTTACATGAAAGCGGAAGTGTTTGCACAAGCGCACTACCACTGCAGTCAGGTAATACTTATTTTGCACATGTGCAAGTAGATCAACAACAACAGTGGCAGAAAGTAGAGTTCTGTTTGCACTGCTCATGCTTTTCAATTTATTAGAGCTTCTGACACAAAACATATATGTACTACATCAGCTCCTCGATCAGCAGAGACACATTTCTTTCAGTCGTGTATTCACCATTTTGGATGTAACTGTTTTTAAGCTTGAGACTGAATTGTCTGTCTGCATATGCATGTTGTTCAAATACAAAATTCCCAGCACCCGCTAGTGACCTTGCATGGAAACTGCAGCAGGTTCAATGTCTTTTGTGGTCTTGTGATTGCAATCACAGCATTACCGTATAAATGTGTAAAGGTTTTCAATCAACACTGGAAAATCTAATGTTGTCAGGAGATCATTGACATATGAACTGGGCGTCCGATCTCCTCCTCCTTTTAAAGTGTTTTTTCCTCATTTGCCATAAAAGGCTTCCTTCTACCCTCTCTCAAAGCATCTGTCTTCTCTGTTCAAAACATGAAAATTTTTGTCCTCAAAATAGTTTACCTTTGAGGTGTAGGTGCACAGCTGAGTCCTGTCCTGAAGAGCTGGCTCTCCTGTGTTTAGCCATGAGTCTGTGGAGAGGCTGTTTAGTTTCTCCAATACAGAGATTTGAACATTCCCTGCACTGAATTTGACACTCACTGCAATTTGTGTCAAATTTCCTTGCAGCCGGACGAAAACACAGTTTCAGAAATGCAATTTTGTGGTGCGTCCTGGGAGATAACTTTTTTTTAACTTCAGGCATGGAGGTGTGTGATTGCTATTGCTAGTTTATGTCTGTGAGTGGGATTGGTCTAAAAACACATAAGTGGAGTAGAGGCTAACGTAGCAGTCAGTAACTTGAATTAGTATCCAGGATGTTTGAATGCAGCATTTGTAGTGTGCAGCCTCAGGCAGTGAAAAATGTCTTTAAAGACGGGGCTTCTAGTTTTAAGATGTGAAAAAAATCTCCATTACATGGAGGCAGTTATACATCTGACTATTGTTCGAAACATCTAAACCTGTTTCCGCTTCTGCTCTGGAGTTTCTGTTCTGTTTAGTTCTCACTTGGTGTTCATTTACAGATTCAGAACACCCCTTCTGATTAGGTTTATGCATTAAAAAACTAGATGTAGAAGTTAGGTTTAAGAAAATGTGGCAACTTGTGGGGATATTAGTTTTTCTTTCAAGTTAATTCTTACCATTACAAGTTACAAGTATACAAAATAGAACAACACCACCTTAGGACTATTGCCCAAGAAAATAAATGTTACTAGTACTGATAAGGCACTTCAATTCTCTCTACAAAGGAAGCAGGAGATGGTGTTCCAAATGTACAAATGCAAATTTATCACTATTACTTTAAAATCACTTCAAAATGGAGGCGATGTCTGTCAATTACAAAGAAAAAGCTAAAGTAAGGAATCAGTCAGGACTGAGGCTTTCCAGTGGGGACTGGTCAAATAAAGGGGATGGTCAAAAAAACAAACAAACAAAAACCAGAAAAATCACCCGGGCACCTGAGAAAGAGTGGAAGGAACTGATAACCCACAGCACATGAAGCAGGGGAACCAGAACTAAAACCATCAACCACCACCTTCTGCTCGCAGCCTCATATAAAGAACAGAATAAAATAAACACATTTGAATGAACAAACAGAAAAAGAACCAATACTCAATTTGTTAGTGTGCAATTAAAATAATTGAGGCTGGCTAAACTGAACTTTTACAGGTAAAACTAAATTCACATAAACAAAACCTTTCCCAAATTTAGACAATACTAAATCAATTCAAACAAAATAATTCAATATTAGCCTCACATTTACTTTCTCATGCACACACACACGCAAATTTAAATAGCCCCAGCCCTTGAATTAGTCCATGTTGCCAGTGACGTGAAAACACCGCCAAGCGACGGTAAATTAAATCAAAACAAACCAGGGCAGACCAAATGGAGCACAGACTGAGCTGGGAGCCAGCCAAGCAAAGCTGACAAGGAGCGGCGTAAACAAAGAAAATAAAGCAAAGCTGACATGAAGCAAAGCAAAGTAGCAGGGTGTCTTGCAGGACTGAAGTGACTTCTTATTATCATGTCTACTGATTCATACTACCTGACTGAGGAGGAGACTGTCACGCCCCCCAGCAACAATAGGTGGCTCACCACATCAGTCACTTCACCTGAGAAACAGGATCAAGGATCAAATGGTGCACAGCAACACCGCTAAGTAATCTGGAAGTCAGGAGTAAACAAGGAGAGATAATGGCAGAAGAAACAAGCCCCTTTATTAAATATGCCATCCACTGGTGATTGACCAGCCAATCCTCAACACTGCAGTCAGCCTTCTTTGAAAGCAAAGGCAATCCTGTTACAAAAAACAATAAAAGATTGTTTTAAAATAGACTTTCTCCTAACTTCCACCAGTCCACAGTCCCCTTTTTTAGCCTCCCAGTTCAATTGTCCATCCATCCATCCATGCTTCTTTTGTTGCCTTCTTTGTCTGGCTCTGGGTTGTGGAGGGACTAGAGCTTACCACAAAAGTCAACAGGTGAAAATGAGTGTTTATCTTGAATGTATGGCCAGTCCATCCAGTTTACCAGTCCTTCCTCATCGCTAACCTATATGATCTAGTATGGTACATACTCATATATACTTACGTATTATACTTAAAGTATACTTATATATACTTACACCTTTTTTTTGTGAAAACATTTTAGGAAAAGATACATTTTCATTTGTAGTTTGCAGGAAGTATTGCAATGTGTTGTCAGCATTGGAGCTACTTTATTGTCATGTAATTGCCTGTGTGTTCGTTTGTCTGTTTGCAAAATATTTCATGAGCCATTAGATGGAATTTACTCTCTAAAAGTAATCAATGTATACAAGTCTACAACTGATCAACTTTTGTGACCAACTCAGTTCAACCTTAGCAAACCAAAATGGCTATAACTAAGTCACTTTTACAGATATTGACAGATATATTTAACGGTCGTAGCTGAAAGTCATCCCCAGCATATATTCCAAGCATTATCAGATTGAATGAGGTCCTTGTTTAAAACTTTGGCATGCAAGGTGGCGGGTGATATGTATCCCCTTAAAGCATGCTACTTTCAATGAAAAAATTGGAATTTTGTCCTGGTAGTTCCCAAATTCATGTTTTTTTTTTCTCGATTACTGAGGACACTGCTCTGGGAAAACTCAGATCTTTGAAAATGGGTTTATATTTTCCCCCTTATCTATGCCTCATCAGCTATTACAGAGGAGGTTTCCTGGACTTAGTGCTTGCTTTTTGTCTCAAATGCATTGTCAGTCATGGTATAGTATGTATGCACAGGTCAGTCTGTTTTTTAAACTAGTCAATTTGCCACATGTCAACTTCTGTCAAGCTTTGAACATATCTCAATCTTAATTAAAGCAATTTTTATATAGCAACGCTGTATATTCTGCCTCATATACACATGGAGTTTTCTTTATTAATATTTTGATGACTTCAGTTTGCTCCTGAGAGAAGCCAACCTGAACTGTCCTCTCATTAAACTGACATCTCATTTTAAGACAGGTGACAGGTGCTGATGTAATTGGACATTATTGAAGCTCGCTCCAACTCCATATCTTTGAGTCATTATTTTTGATTCAGTAATCCTTCTTTTTTCCCCATGGCGTAGTCTGCTCTCAAAAAATTAGTTGTGCAAGCAATTGCTCTTATGCTAAATTGCGAAAACTAAGGGCAGTATACGTTTCAGAGACTTTTGGTATGTTTGCTCTTGTCACAATGCTCTTCACTGGCTCTTTCAGGCTCTATAATGGGAAAACTAGACTCCACACTTAACTTCTCTCTACTTCTCTTTTTCACTGTCTTAACCCGCCACACACTCCCTTTCTTTCTCAAGCCTCCTCACTTAACAGCTCTCCATTCTCTCTTAACCTGTCTGTCTCTGGGCATGTTCCCACTAAAACCATATGCTACCTGTTTGTCTCTCCAGCTGTCTCCCTCTTCTCCTCATCTCTGTATCCCTCCCTCTGCCTCATCACTAATCACTCAAACAGAAAGGCTTTGCTGGAGTCGACTCCAAAGCAGCAGAACTGGATATTTGGTTTCTGTCCTCTGGGCTTTTTGTCTGTCTCATTTCATCTAGTTTTCCGTCTTTTTTTTTTGCCTTCTTCTAAAATCAGTTTTGAAAAAAAATATCTTCCTTTTATATTCTGTCAAGCAGAGACAGACATTCAGTCCTCTCTGCCCCTCTCACTTCTCACATACACCTCCATCATTGTCTGTCCTTCTTACCTAATACCTATTTCACCTTCCCACTGTCTTCACTCTATCAAACACAAATGTTTTTTTCTCTCTAAATCTTGGTCTACCTTATTTATTCTGGTATTTCATGACTGTGTTTATCACTTTTTCTTAGCCATTTCCCTCTAGTGTGGCCTTACTTTCCACTTACTCTAAGTCTGCAGTTTTACTCAGAACATTCTCATCGATTCTTTTATTTAACCTTTTTGTACCCATGATGTCTCTTGAGATTAACAAAGTTACTGGCTAACAACTCCTTTTAAAATCTGGACTTCAATCATCTGCAAAAACATATTGCATTCTGTCTGAAAGGTAGCTTCTACTGACCCTACAGTCCCATAATTTAGACCAGTTTGACTGTTTAACAACAGTATCAAATGCCTTGGAAAGATCAACCAACAGAACAGCACAATGTTGTTTCCTGTCTAAGGCATTGACATTATTGTGTCACAGTTTGTGGAAGAATGGACCCAAGAATGCAGATTGACACAAGAAGGTTAAAAAAATATTAATGATTAAAAAACAAAGGAGCTGACGTGGTAGCAAAAATAATGCAAAGTCAACCAGAAGCGCAAACCTCAGTCAGATCCCGATCACCAACAAAATTAAATCGATTGTTTCTTATGGCAACGCCAACATTACCTGAAAATTTCATCACAATCCTGCAGCCCCAGGATTACAAGACCTGACTACCTGACTACCGAGTTTCTACAGCCCCATACAGATCCTGACATGTTGTTTCTTAATGTCTGGTTTTCATCAAATATGGTGTGTTTTGTCATAGCAATGAGATAAGAGAGACAGGACGACCAAGTCTGTTGATTTTTAACCCTCCTGAGGTCAAATTAACCCGAAGTTACAAGGACTTTTCTTCCTCTCTTCAGTTACAAGGGTTTCAGGAGGGTTAACAGTTTATTACCAAAGAAAGTCAAGCAGAAGATCCCAGGGATGAGACAGATCCAAGCAGCAGAATCTATCTATCCCAGATTGTCAGAGAGTGCTCATTTGAACAAAGTTTATCAGTAAGACATAACAACTCCACCAATCGCGTCATAACTGGAATGCCATATCACTTACAGAATAGAATGACCGAACATTGAACTGTGAACAGATATGCACCATACAGTACGATTCTGATACATCTAATGAGGACATTTCAGAGAGCCTATCAGTATCTTATCAGTGAATTTAGTTTTTTTGCAACAGTATTATTACCACATATCTCTTCTTTGGTCTCATCTGTTCAAAAGCCATTGCTTCAGAAATCATCCCAAAGGTAAAAAAAAAAAAAAAGATAATTAGTTAATTGGCTTTTTTATGGTAACTCTTCAAAACACACTAACCGTGTTCTGTCTTTTTCTAATCATATTGTTATGACCTGAACTGTAGAGTCAGACATGTATCTTTTAGGAGTTTTGTCATTACCCTGAGCTTTGCATGGTCTGACCTTGAGGTTAACTTGCTGCCACGTCCATTCTTGGGGAGACTGGCAACTGTTTGTTCACAATCAATCCCATTGTAAAATGTTGAACTTTAAATTATGGGGGTGATCCTAAAACCCTCCCAGATAAAGTGGGAGGGTTAACTAAGGTCATATATAGCAGTCCACCTTGATGTTGTGTACATTTACAGCATAAACCATTGTAATGTTGAGTCACAGATTATGCTCTATTGTGCATTAGGATTGTAACAGAAATTATGAGATTTTTTTTTTTTTACATTTTGTAATGTTGTCTTGAAATATCTCACAGCACATTTTGAAAATGAATGCAAAATGTTTTGTCATCAATCTACAAACATGTCTTGTTCAATGAAAAATATTTTATATTCATGCAATTGCACAGCAGCACCAAAAGCCCTCAAATAAATATTTTAAAGTGTTTTACCAGCTTTTCAACAATATAAATGCAACATTTGTGCTGCTAATAAATATGAGTAAAAAGGAATTTGTAGAAAATTTAGTAGTTATCTTTTTTTCCTGGTAGCACAGGCAAAAGTCATTAATTTTATCTGAATAATTTGCCATATGTTATATGATTAATATGAACAGAACAAAAAAATAAATAAAACAAGCAAACCAGAAAACAAACTTGAGGCATCTTGTATTTATGTATATGATCAAAAAGCTGAAATACATTTAGTGCATAAGAAAATGCTAATCAGTATTGACCTGTTATGTTAAATTGTGCGCATAGTGAGTGTAGAAGTGTAGTGTCTGAAAAGGCTTGCTTGATCATAATGATGAGCTCATTTAAACAGTCTACTACATAGGACTCCCTAAGTGGGGATAAATGGAATGACTAAGTGATTCCAAAGGCAGCACAGGAGTGTATTTACATACAAAACACAAAAAAATCCAATTATTTGTTTTTTTCTTTTGCACTTCGAGTTAGTTTGTGCTGCTTTGCTTCTGAACAATGGTACCATTCTTTTTGAATGAAACCCATCAGTGTCTGTCACCCCAAACAGACCCATCATTCCTTATCTTACTTTTTTTTCGTACCCTTTGGATTTTCCTTTCTCCTTCCCCCCCCTGCCCTGTCAAGTCCAGGCCCCAGGGCCGGTCCACTGGCCTGACAACCAGCCACAGTCCAACTTGTCCATCATGGCTGAGTCAGTCTGCCAGTCGTGCAGTCTGTCAGTCAGTTATCCCTAAACTCTCCACTCTGTAGAGGTAACCATTAGCAGGGGAGCTTGCATGGAAAAACATTTCCCTTCTGGCCACCGCTCACAAATGAGCATATTAGTATTCCACACAGCGAGGCACTTTCCAGCGCTTTCTAATCGCACCGCATCGTGCAGCTTCTAACCATTGCAGAAAATCAATGACATCATAGCCACATAATTGCATGTTACCAGGAGAGGCACGAGTCTGCAGCGCTTTTCTGCATGCTTGTGTGTGAGAGAATGCGAGGACATTCTTGCGGATGCGCATTCGAAATGCTTGTATACCAGCATATGTTCATTTTGTGAGGAAAACAGTCGACTTGAAGGTTTTCATCCTCTTAGCAGTTGTTACAGGCAGCCACCTTGTACTCTGTTGAATACGGGAGCTCAGCTGAATGGTTGTGATAATGGCGTAGAATGAAGTTCATTCTCACACACTTGGTCTCCTGGGTTTCTTAATATCTGCGGGCAAACACTGCACCATCTGCACTGCTCAGCACACAGTGAGGGAAGAAGATGGGAGGAGGCAAGAAAGATCACTCTCATAGTTGCATTTGCTCCAGTGCTGAGCAGTGACCTGCCACTCTGTTTCCAATTTCATATTCATATGCAGGACTCCTCCTTGGGGAACCTCACCTACTCCCTTCTCTTTGTTTTGCCTTTTTTTTCTCTCTGCTCTGCCTCTCTTTCTGTCCCTCGCTCACCTTTCCATCTCAGCCCATCCTGCTCTCAATTCATTTTTTTCAATTTTGAAACACTTTGAAGCCAGAAAAAGCCACAAGATGCCCTCCTCCCGCTCAAAATGAAACTATCGGACTCCTTGCCTTTTTCTCTCCTGTTCATTTTTTCCTTACTCTGTCATCAGTCTCCCAAGACCCTCATAACTCTCAACCTGGCCCTGCCTATTTCAGTGCTTTCCCTTTTTTTTCTGGCTACTTTGTTCTTACTTGAAAAACAGGTTTCTTGATAGGGGTGAAGTAAATCTTTTGTGATCCACTCTTCCCTGCTTGGCCTCTCTTTCTCCTCTCTTTGACTCTCTTAGTAAAGCCTCTGTTTCAAAGCAGGCACCAAGCTGTAACGTGATACAGATGGAATATAGCATAAACAGTAAAGCTCCCCCTAAAAAAGAAAAGCTGTCTGACCCCTCCCCCATCTCTGTGTTCTTGAAGCGGCACCCTCTTTTGTTCTGTCTCTACAATCACATTTGTTTTACCAGCTTCCTTGTTTCCTCAGTGAGTTTCTTGTAACTGCACACGGCATCTAAAGAATTTTTAGGATCTTCATAATCGGTGTATGGGCACAGTTATCTTACAAACATATAAAAGTACGAAATTCTGATGATTTGATAATCACACATAATATACTAAGGTTTCACAGGATGGCAATAATAGTTCTAAATTGCACTGTTTTTACAGTAAATCTGAAGAGAAACATTTTTGTCTATTGGACATATTAGGCTTTTATCAAGTAACAATTTAGTGATAGTTAAAACTTGATAACTTAGTTACTTCAAATAAATAAAGTGCATAAAGTGTTTTCAGACAAAAACAATTTTTTTTGCATTGGACTACAATGGAAATAAGTTGTCACTTTCTTGTGTCATCCTAGTATTTTTAATGTATGTACCATTTATATATATATGTGTACATTACTTTTACTGAGTAAACTCAATCAATCAATCAAGAATAAAATGGCATTGTAACATTAAAATGATTGAGATAAAGGTTACATGTGCCCCAAGACACTTAAACTACATATAGACCTAACCTATAAATGTGAAAAATTGTATTGTTTGCCATCAGTGAGGTGCTTAAACCTTAAAGATATGAGCTTTTACTACATTTATTGCTGAGAATGCAGACTCACACCAATATGCTATGTGAAACCAAATATGATGAGAAGAAATAAATGCATATTTCTCTAAGTACTCATCTTTGAAAACTTGGTTTTCAAAGTCTACCTTTCTTTGGCAACGTGACAGAACACGTTTTATGCTGCCTTGCTTTCTGATAAAAACACTAATAGAAGCTTAGGCTGCAAACTGCTTTGGCTGCCAAGCAGCTGGGTACAAAGCAAGCCAAAATAATGTGCACCAGCTAGATTACAGTTTTGCACACAAAAACAGGCTGCGATTTTCAAAAATTTGGCTATGCAATACTGGGCTACATGGCTTACTTGACGAAAATAGTCAAAATTCAGTGAGACTGGGGTGAGAAATTTGCCTATTTTCTCTACCCAGTGAGCTACTTCCCATACAGACACAGGCTCGCATTTTCCTTCACTCACCCTGTGCACATTTTCTCTCTTTCTTAAAGAACCCACACAACTCTTCACTAAAACGTACCAATGGATGTGGGCTGGATCCAGATTGACTCGTCACTCTGATCTAGACCAGAGTCTGGACTCTGAGAATTGCTGGTGTACACCGTAGACACACACATACCAAACATACACACACAGAAACTTCTTAAACTTCGTAAACTATCTTGATATAGGATAGTCAGCAAAAATATCACAAAATTTGCGACCCATTTTACTTTAAATTGTGATTATGATTAAGAACAAACATAAACAACAATGGAAAACTTTAACAAAATATAAAATTTAATTATTGTACTAAAGTAGAATTTACAACTGCGCAGAATATTTGTACTGTTCTTTTCTCCATAACATTAGAATTATAACAAGATAACTGGTTACATAGACATCATTTAACATTAACTAGGTAGCTTTTTCTAATTAGTCAAAAATTTTGCATTGTTACCGAGCCTAACTATAGTAGGCTGTTTATGTCAACTAAAACAGACATGCTAACTCTTGTAACTACTCATGAATGTCAATTTAAAGGTAGCATTACAACAATATGAAACACTGCTGGCTATTGCTCTGCTTAGATGTGAAATCATAGCAGCCCAGATTCTGACAGCAAAGCCATTGCTATGTGAAAAAAAAATTCCAAAAAGCCATTTTTTTTTATTTTTTTTTGGACAAGTTGACTGACTGATGGCACCAGCTGGAGTGGGTGAGTGAATATTACTCCATGCTGCACATTAAGGATTCCTGCGATTTCTGTCTTTGAGCCATAAAGCAGCTCCTGCCACAGGAACAGCATGATGGCAAATTTTGGCAGTTTTTCAAAGTCCTGGTACACATGAATACTGGTAACTGCTTCATGCCTAATCGTACACATCATGTGCAGTACTTAGTTTCTGATTGTAGTGCGCAATAATTTCCTATTCAAAAAACTTACTTTCCTGTTGATATTGTTACAGGCTGTCTTCATAATGAAAATGTGTCATCATGCTGGCATACACCAAACTGAGTTTGCTCAAATATCGTGTATTCCTGCTGCCCAGACTATAAGCATTCATCAGTATACGGAGACTGGACAGAGAGAAGCTGCAGTTTATCTTGATATTCCACTATTTTTGTTATATCATAGAACATAACTTGTGATTTTATGTATGTGAACACAGTAGTAACAATAGTAGTGAACAAAAACTTTAGTAGCTGCTGTAAGAGGACAGCATGTGGAAAAGAATATGACTCCTGGTGGCATTAAACACTGGGGACGAACACAAGCTGCTGTCTGAGATAAGACTTCACATAGCTCTTATCTCATCTTTGTAACAAAGTCTTTTTTGAACACATGCATTAGCTGGATACAAATTCTGATGCTGAGGTGGAGTTGAGAAGCAGCTGTGAATAGACCATTTAAACCGGTGGCATGACACATATGATTGGTCCTTAAATGACTTGCATCTATAAGCTCTACACCTTTCAGTTTCAATCTACAATACCATGAATGCCCAATTTAACTGGCTCACCTTCTACAATTGCTACCATTAAATGGTTATTCTCGATTTATTCATTTTAGATTAGATAGACAGATTAAGTGTATGCTGCCAGTGAATCTGACAGGGTCAATCCAACAGAACTAAATTGACTCCAATGCTTCTCCTAAAGAGTTTTCTAACAAATAGAAAACATTTGTAACATTTTTTTATCACACCTTTAAAGCAATTCAGTAAGTTAGTGCAACAAAAAGAAGTACAAATACCACATGTGTAGGAAGGTGAGCAACAAAAAGTGAGCGATCAAGATGATTTTTCCATTTTAAAATCTTGAAATTGAATTTTTGACTCATTCTGCGATTAGAGGAGCCTTTAGTCTGTACTGCTGACTGAAAGCATTGATACCACAGACAAACCTGTATGCACCATTTAAATAACATCGTGTGTGGATTCACATTATACACGTAATTATTTCTGTAGCATAAACTACTTATTAACCTTTAACACTTAAAAAACTGAAGTGAGTATATGCCTCAGAGTCTAAGGCTCCATCTACACTAGAGATCTTTTCAAAAGCAGTGGTTATTTCCTGTGTATTGCAACTCTGTTCACACACAAATAAACTTTAGTTTGCTGAAAAACAGATTCCTTTTCAACACTTTTCAAAGTGGAGATTTATAAAACCTCTTGTTTGTGAAGCAGTGGTGATTAAAAATGCAGTGCTTTTGAAAACAATGATGTGGTAGCTTATTTTGCACATGCCCATCATCACTTTGTGCCCTAGAAACCCCAACAAAAATGAAGCTGTTTTTACTAGGTTTTTTTTCTCTCTGTCTTGTTTCATCTTGTTCCCATCAAACTTTTATTGTGCACTAAAACGGTTAATAAATGAGATGAAATTGTAAACTGTATTACAAAAAATGAGCAAGTTTGAATGGTAAATATTTAGCCAACTGAAGAATGCTCTTTCTCTGTATTTTGACATGTTGTCAATGTGGACGCTCATGCCCCCTAGTGCCACAACATGAGTATTTCAGTTTTTGTGTAGGTGGAATTTTTTCATTATGTAAACAGAAAAAAAAACAACAACCAGTCACTTTAAGCTTAAACTCAAAAAGAGAAGTATTTGAACACCCACATGATTCAGTCCAACTGTGTTGGTTTGATAATTTCTTATCCAGCTGAAATGAAGCAGATACACTCATCAGTAACAGTAATCATATTTGTTAAATGCTAGATTAAAAACATCTTACCATTTTTTTAAGTTGTTGAATGATATTGCCATTGTACTATCTAATATATTACTTTGCATTATTATTTCTATTAGCAAGATAATTTTACTGACCAAAACATTTATGCTGAATAATTCCACTAACAAAATGAAAATACTGTTCTTGAGCACCATATAGCACTCTTAAATAAAAAAAAATAAACAACTGCAGTTTTAAGCACTGTTGTTGACTTTTCTGTTTTGTCAAGCATCAAATCTCTAGTTGTAGTTTAAATCAATTTCTCAGCCCTGAGTCCTTTCTTGCGTTGTATGTGTTTTGAATGTCCTGCTGTGTCTCCTGTGCTGCATGCTTTGTGTGCTGCTCGAGTGTGCAGCCTAATTTGTTGGCCTTTTCCAATCTTGTGTCAGATGTGTAACATTATGACATAAACTGCCTCCATGCTCAGCTAATGGATACACCCAAGTACCTGGAGCTTTAGTAATATGTGTATCCCAAGTGTTTGTGCGCATACTCCTCTTTATCTATTGTCTGTGTCCAGTCTGTTTTCTAGCATCCAGCCAGTTTTGTCTGAGCAACAGGGCAAGCATTCTTCCCTTGTGTCTGGATAAGTGTGTTTTCGGTGAAGCTGTCCGTCTGCATTTCTGTAGTCTGGACCTAGTGTCTGCCCTGTTCTCATCATGCGTTTGACACCAAGTGCTGCTTCAATCCCACTCTTCTCCTCATGTGGTTGATCTGAATCTTCAACAGGGGTAAGCAGGAGACCTTCAGGACTGTGGTGTTTTATTGAGATGCCATATTTGAGTAGAAAAGTATGAAACATGAGTACAGAGGAAGATGGCACAGGATGTTGCTGGAATCATTAGATCATGATATGGTAGACATGGTTTTTCTTTGTTTTTGTTTTTTTTGTGATGCCACACAGACATGACAGATAGAAAAGACAAGGTACCAAACAGACTGAACACAAGGACATGCGGGAAAGCAAGCAGACAGACAAACAGAAAGTTTGCGAGGAAGACAAGGGCTGGCAGGCAAGGCTGCAGAGACAGGAGATGAACAAAGCGGAAAAAAGGTGAACAAGAAGCAACAAGGTGGCAGAGGAAATATGACAGAGCTAGGTTGTAAAGGCAGACACAGTAATGGGTGAGAAGATAGGTGGCAGACAGACAAAGAAGCACTCGGATGCAGTGGGCCTTGTGTGAGAATGTACTGATACAGAGCCGAGCTGGAGGAGGATTTTCTTCCTTTTAGTTTGGCTCCTCTGCTAAGTAGCATTGCGATACAATCAGCCACTGTAACGGCAGTGTGTGCGTACATATGGAATTCCATTAACCTTTCTGGCTTGGTTGGTTAAATGTCAGCATGGTGCATGAAATTGAATTGGTCATTGATTCAAAAGCAAGACATTTCTCCCACTCAGTTGTGGACAAGTACCATTCTGTGAGATTGAATCTGTGTTATCCTGGCTGGGAACAAACTCCAGAAAGAGAGAGAAAAAAGAATGCTCCGGGGATCAGGAAGGTCTGAGAAGACAGCTGGGATGTCTTTTCACAAGCACACACACAAAGGCCCATTTTTTCAAACAAGAGTTAGCTGTTTTTGAAACTGCCTAATTAGGATCTTCATTATTCATGACATATAGTCAAATAACTGACCAAGAGTATCTGCAGAAATGTATTGAAATCTAAATAATGCATCAACTTGTTTACTACAGGAAAGAGTCTTCATTGGACAGTAACAATGCAAAATGTTTCTGTGGTAATGTTAACTTTGTGCTTATGTTGTTGAATGTATCATTTTGTGAAAAACACTCTTTTTAGAACAACCAAATGCAGAACTTTGGTGGCAGAAAACTAAACAAACTTTAATATCATGCAAACCAAAAATGATGCAGAGGCAGATCAACCAAAATCCAGGACAGAAAAAGATGACAAAACAGAAACTAGTAGAGACAGACTCCCAGCTAAGACTTTGCCCTGAACAAAGGAAATCAGAAACCATATTCCGAGCAAAGACATGACTCAGCAGCGCAGTATTATACTGGTTGGCACAGTTTTTTTTCACAGCAACAAGTCTGCAGATTTAAAACTCGACTAGAGTTTTTCTGTGTGGAGTTTGCTTTCTCTCCTTGTGCATGTGAAAGTTTTCTCCAGGTAGCCCAGTTTTCTCTCATAGTCCAAAAACATTTTGGGTTGATTAAATTTTTAAAAAGAAAATAACGCAACTAAAAGCGAATCTAAGCTGACCTTTGGTCTGAGTGTGTGCATGGTTATCTGTTTTTGTGTGTGAGTAATTGACTGGCATTTCGTGTCCCTGCAATCCTGAACAGGATTATGCTGGTTTATGGAATGAGTGAGAGACCATGAGCTCAGAAAGATTTGTTAGGTCCCCTTCACACCCTATTAAAATGTAAAAAATCTGCCAGAAAGTGGATGCTCTTTGCGGGGTCCTGGCAAGGTTTTAGGACATGCATTAAAAATGTATGGGGTTTTCCATAAAATTTGACAGGTTGTGGAGAGCTGTGAGAGCACGGATGTACAGGAGGGAAATTCAGAGCAGGTAAGGCTACCGAGTGACTTGAGTGAGAGCCGGTCAGGCCACTCAGTTCAGGGCTAAGGCTAGTGGGAGAGTCCGGAGACAAGTGAGAGGTCAAGGCCGGGAGGTCAGAGAGCGAGAACCAAATCCAAATAAGTACGAACCAGAGAGGGTAATCCAAAAAGGGGAAGCGAGGTCGAAGGCCGTTGAGCAGAGTCCAGAAAGATATCTGTTGAGGAGTAGGCGAGAGGCGAGAGGCGTGGTACAGGCAAGGGGTCGAGATTGAGGCAGGCATGGACTGTGAGAATACGCTGGACATCTACTAGGTTAAACCTTTCAATAATCTGGCACTGAAACACTGTGAGAGGTGAGCTTATATACTGAGAGGACCAGGTGAAGCTAATGGCAGTGATTACAGAGGCGTGGAACTAGGAGGCGTGGCAAGGCTGTGGAAAGTTACTGGGACTGTGGCATGAAACTGTGGAACTGTTACACAGCATCATGATTGCCTTCACACCAAAGGAGATTTTCCAAATTTGCCACAATCCAGTCACGTTCTAATACATCATAGAGAATGTAGCAGGGTTGTTAATCACTGTGAAGAGGTCTTAATTAAAACCAATGCCATGCAATAGCCAAATTTAAAAGAAAATTACTTTCGTAATAAGAATAATCTGTGACATTTTACCCATGTCAAGTTATGTTCTTAATATGTTCAATGAGCTAAAAACAAAAAGATTAGCAGGTCTGCTGATTAGTAACACAGACTAACTGTAGAGCAAAAATAGATGATACAACGAAGTGAAGTGACAAAGGAACAGGCTTTACAACTTAAAGCAGAAAGTAAAAGTTAACCAGAAAACTAAAGTTGAATACATAAAAAAGTAGCATCATCAATTTAAAGCTGCACCTAACCAGAGCAGGAGACTGATCTTAACATTAAAACATCAAACTAAAATGCAAAAATTGAACAAAACTGTAGGTGGTGCAGCTGGGTTTGGTACAGCGAGGCTTACAAGTTCTGGTCATACCTTTGAGGGTTTTCTCCAGTTTGTCAATAAAAGATGTATAGTTTGCTGGAGCACTTCACAGAAACAAGCTTGCAGGGTAAACTCATAACACAAGCAGTAATATTTGATTTGACTTGTCTGCAGCTTGAAGTGGCAGTTTGACTGATTAGTTATAATGGTAGTTTAAGGCTAAAAACCTATTAGATTTGAGAGGACTGCTGCAGTACAGCAACTTGCACACTTTAGCAGCATTTCAAAGCTGAAACTCTTCAATTACTTGACCTTTACAAAAAGTAAATGATGTAATTTATCCAATTTATCACTTGAAATTTGAAGTCTTCATTGCAGATGGTTTTAGCCAGCCAGTAGCGATGAAAGCATAAAATATGATAAACAACCATACCTTATGAAAAGAGGTCAAACGCTTGGATTTTTCACCCTTGCACAGTACAAGTTGGTTTAAAATTTTTGGCATTTTCAAATTGACATTTGCCTGTTCTGCAGAATGTACGCGCTCCACAGTCCTGCCAGATGCATAAACAAATCCTGACCTTTGTACTCGTTTGTGGGAGTTCGATGTTAATGGTAAAAAGTGGGGGAGGCGGTGGCTGAGCGATGGCATGAGAGAGCTTTAGGAAAATACAGGAGCGAGCTGGAACGTTAGAACAATGAGGAGCCGTAACAATCCTGCAACTCAGGAGGTCAGCAGATCGATGTGCGAGGATTACATGGTGCGATGTGGATGTCGATAGGTCAGGAGACATGCTCGCTAATGAAGCTGAGTTATGACTCATTCATTTGGCTTCTGGCCACACACGCTGCTGTCCGCTCTTCCACTCTACTTATTTTGTGTGTTGTCTGCTGTTATTAACATTTTTCTTTTTGCTTTCTGTGTTATCCACAGCTTTTTACTGCATCATCTTCTTCGTTATTATCGCCCGCCACCAAAGGAGAAAGCGATGATGTTGTTGCCTGTATTTGGTTTCGATTGCCTCTACCTTTAGCAAAATATCTTGTGAACCACTGTACAATTTTTAAAGAAAATTGCAGAAAGTACCAATTGGATGTACATTCACAACTGATTAACATTTGAAGGCAATCCAAGATGGCCTCCACAGCTAAGTGACCTTATCAAACACCAATCTGCATAACTCAACCAGTTTTACAGATACTGAGCTAAAGTTTGGTGTGGCTGTAGCTGAGAGTCATTCCCAAGTCAGGCTTTGAGCAGTAACTGATTGCACAAGATTTGCTTTTACAACTTGCCAATAACTAATAGAGTCAACTGTGTTTGTCTGTTAACAAAATATTTAAAGAACCACTGGATGGATTTTAATGAAACTCTCAGAAAATATTCATTGGGTTTACATCTACATTATTAACTTTTGGAGTCAACCTAGTTCAAGATGGCTGACTTAAGGAAACAGAAACTCATCTATAACGCAGCCAATTCTACAGATGCTGAGCTAAAAATTGTTGTGGTGGCAGCTGAGCATCATCCTCAGTGCTTACTTCGAGGTCTACTCATTGTGCAATGATTTTGCTTAGACCTTGGCACTACTGTTGGCTTCAATCCTATCTGTCTGTTAGCAAATTATCTTATGAAGTACTTAACCAATTTTAATAAAACTTTTAGAAAGTAATCATTGTATGTACATCTACAACTGGCTGACTTTTGGTGTCAGTCCAATTTAAGATAGTTGCCACAGCTAATCAACATTAGCCAACACAAAATAGCTATAACTCAGTCAGTTTTACAGATATTGAGCTAAAATTTGGTGTGGTAGTAGTTTACAGTGATTCACAAAACATAATCTGGATGCTAACACTGTGTACAAAATCACGTGGTACAGCCTAACGTCATTTTCAAGGTTTGAGCAAAATTGCTATTAGTTTATTTCTTTTCAACATAAGATGAAGTTTGTTTAAAATCTGGTATGAACAGCAGCGGCAACATGCATTCCTTCAAGGATTGCAAGGCCTTTCATTACAATTCTGTTCTCACAGGCTGTATTTTGTCTTTGGTCCACTATCTTGTTTCCTTCTTATTGCATGGCCTCTCACTCTCAGAGCTCTCCTCAAGTTTCTTGTAACAAAATCTCTAGGTTCTCAATTGCCTTCCTGCTAATGACCGTCTCTCTGCCGCTTGCTTTTTCCCAGTGTGGACCGATCAACCACAGCATTTAAACAACAGATATGTGAGGTGAATAACAGTGATCAGTGAAATACAATGCAGTGTTCTGCGGGGAAATCTTGGGTTCTGGGATTCTGCTGCACTTTTCCACAGCAGGACGGTGCAGCTGAGCACAAAATCTGGTCAGGTAATGAACACGATGAAGAGCCAAGGGCACTGACTCAGCTTCAAAAGTTAGTGGATAATGCTGCATTTAATGGCTTGGAGAGCTTGGAATTTTCAGTGTCTGACAAGAAAAACGTCTAAAAGAACAGTAAAAGTAGTCAGTTTCCCAGAGCACTTTATGTTCTGTAATTTCACAAAAAATAAAAGCAGATTACATAGTAAACGTTAAATTGCTATATTATTCTTAAGCTGTCAACATTACAACCAAGCTGGTTGTGTGTCTTTCTTTAGAAAAGTTAGCCTCATAAATAAGCCAAAGACTGTAATGCTATAGTACAAACTTGAAGGAATCTGATCTGAAGCTTGTGCTTCAAATGTATGAAGGCTAGGCAGACACATTCAGGGGAGGCAGATGAGGCACTGCATGATGGAAAATAAAATAAGAAAACACACTACAGCAAAACCAAAGGGAACATTAATATTTGCTTTATATTTACCTTTTGTAAATTGTGTATGACTCTTGTCATTTTTACTGCTTCTACTATCGAAATCACTGAATTTGTCAAGTTTCGGTTCAAACAGAGTTCAGATAGGAGAGGCAGAGTCATTCTCTGCCTGAGTCGGACATAAATCAATCTGAGCGCTCTTACATTAACCTACCTTTGGATTTTTTTACTCTTTGTTGCCAATATAATATTTGTAGACACTTGTACTGTATGTCATATTTTCTATAAGTACTAATGCAATTTATGTACTGTATATTTTTGACATATTTAATCTTGTTGACCTGTTATGAAACCAGAAATCTGCCTATGTCTGCTGGGGGCTCCTGTGAGCCCAGGGCCTGAGTCTTCTTCTGCTCTTCTTCTACGTACATTATTGGACCAAAACATTTGCAAAAGGAATCAGAAAGTGAAGTGCACTTTACCATCTGTTTATATTTTGCTCTGACCTCTAAAATGAAAGCTTCTATATTTCTCAAAACTGGAGTTTCAATCAAAATACAAAGTGATTTGCATCAAACTACCAAGCATACAAACAGAGGTTTTACACCGAATCCCCCAGGGAGATGATCACAGACCAGTAGGACTCACAAAGAGTATCTTGAGGTAAATGTTTTGGGATGACTTAGTATGAAACGTACTGTAAAATAACAAAGGTTTTAAATTAATATATTATGCTTAAAGCTGTGGTTATACTTCTCAGGATGTAAGACAATGCATCTCACTGATGTGGTTGTAAGACAGTCTTTTTCAAATGAACAGTTCATACTTAAAGAAGTCCTGGCAAGTTCTCCCACTGTACCATACTTCACACACAAAGCAAAGCATATGAACAACAACACAGTGACAGCACGATAGACAAGGGGTATTATTTTCACTCAATGATGTATCTGACGAAGAAGGAGAAGATCACGTTGTTGCACGAGGAGGAGGATCTGTTGTTTCCTCTTGCTGATCATGGAAATAGAAAAAATACGTGAATGTAGGTGGTGCGTTCGCCCACTCAACAGGACCAGACTTGAGCTGGACACGTTCAGTCTGTTGGTCCAACAGATGAAGGAGATGGACGACGGGAGGCACTTTACCTATTTTCAGATGTCCACCGCTCGTTTTTGACGAACTCATCCACCGGATAAACTGTTTCATCCAACCCGTGCCGGCACACAGCATGCTGATCTCTGTCCAGGAGAGAATAGCTTCTGGAAGTGGACCAGTTGAAGCCAAATAACAGCCTGCGCTGTACCACGTAAACAAACACACAGTACTTGGCGCATACCCTATAGGAAACTACAGTACTTCTGACTGGGGGCAAAGCACAAGACGGAGTCTCAGTGGGGGTGCGAGTAGAAAAATATGCAATTTTCGTCACACACCCATGTCAGCGAGACACAACTTCAGCACTTCTTATGGAGCAGGGATGGCTGGTATAAGTGGGCTAGTAGGGCTAAGCCCTCCCTGGTGTTTAAAAATGTAAAATACCTAATAAACACAATATAAAAATATTGTCTCACTTTTTTTTGAAATGTACAGCAAAACCGGTGCCAAACAGTCTCGAGAAAACCCCAGAGTCTTTCAAAAGGGCTAACTTTTCACAGCCCCAAACATGTAATATCTTTTGTGGTTCAGAATGATTGACAGCTGTCTTGTCCCGCCCCCTTGGTTTGCTGCTCATCTGGTCTAATTTAGTTCAGCCCAGGGTCAGCCCAAGGCCTCAGGTTTTAGCCAATGAGGGTGGACAGGCAATAGCGTGCCTCAAGTGTTAGTGTATGTGGGTGTGGTTTGACATGGACTGAGTGTAATGGCGAGAAAGATAAACATAAACGAGGTGGATTATTTTATTTATTTATTTTATTTAATTTCTCATCCATTTTTTCTTAATGTCTTTGGGGGAAACCAGAAGTGAAGACGTTAGGGGCAGATAGACCGAAGGATATTCAAAAATGCAAAAGCAGCAAAACTGAAGTTTTTCTGTGACCTGGTTTCAGTGAAAGAACTGGCTAACAGCGAGTGTAGCTAACAAATGGTTAACAAGGTGGTTCTTAACCTTTTTGCATCCTAGACAAGTCATCAGAGTGAGCTTCTCTTTAAATAAGGTAGGCTTAATTTAAAAAAAGCACTTTCCTTTATTGCATGTCCTGTTTAATTTTATTTTATCAGTGCGATTAAATTAGTAATTGTGTCAAGGAGTGGGGTGCAGTGCTATGCAAAGCTGTTTGACTGGGAAAAATCATCTGAAATAGTTACAGCTGAAACTCTTAATGCAGGGAAATGAAGTATTGGACAACTGACAGAGGCTCTGTGTAAGCTTAGTTTTTGGAGGTGGTTTGTTTTAAGGTTGTCTTTGTGCTGAAAAAAGACAGTGTCAATTTACAGCAGGCTGTCTTTATTGGATGCTTCTGTCGCTGGAATCCGAAGTAAAGCGCTTTATTATATATCTGTTAGCCCACCCTACAAATATCCCCACCAGCCGCCACTGTTATGGAGTATCAACCAGCCTTAAGATGCACACAGTGAAAGGAGTCTGTTTGCTGAGCTCTAAAATGAAAACCAAAACAGATCAATCTGTTGACGGCAGTCAGATTTTTCTATCTATAAAAATACATTTATATTAGAATATATTCAGCATATATGCATCTTAACAGTGTGTCTTATTTATTAAGGCCTATGTTTAAATCTGATTTTATCAAACCCTGCCTCAGCACTGATCAAATCCACCACTTGTCACTGATGAAGGCCCCCAAATAATTTGATTTTCTCTTCCGACTTTGAAGATACCTTAAATTACGCATAATGCTGACCTATACAAGGTTCACGACAGCAGCCAGCATCTCAAGGTGCAGATGCCACCAATGTCCTGCGCTCAGCTCATGTTGGGCCAAAGCTGTTGTGGTTAAATAAAAAAAAAAAAGGTGTTAATGTTGTGGCGGATAAATAATTACCGTAGAACCAATGTAAGAGCGTAAACAGTCTAGATTTTTAAACTACCCTACAGTGAGTCATATCAGTGGAAATAAAGCTCTACAATCTCACTGTCATTGATCCCTACTTGAGACATATTTATTTTGCAACTGCCAGAAAACACACCAATTGAGAAAAGCAAAGCTTTTGGAGATTTCTTTTACCTTTGTTGCAGTTGCCTGTTATGTTTCTCAACAAGGAGACAGACTCTGTGTTTTCATGTCTAGGAAAAGTCGCAACAATGAAATTATGTGACAGGGGTTGAAGCACTTTGACTTTGTCTTCAAAGAGGATTGTAGATAGATGCAGTAATCTGTGTAATACTGGACCAAATTGCAGCTTTTAGCACTGCTTTCATAACCGCTCTTTCAACAGGCACTTTCTACGCTAAAACACTCTTACTCTCTGTCATCGCCAAATGGCGAGTAGCTGTTGTTGTTAACCTTGCTTTTGCCGATCCACCGAGCTGCATTATGTGATCTGCTCAAGCAAACCCTCTGCAAAGATGTTGATAGAGTGGCTTTTTACTCGAGACTCACGTATGTCAATTAGTGCATTTGATTGTGTGTCTCTGGAACGTGTTTTTTTTTTTTTTTTTTAACGTGTGTGAAGTTAAACTGTACATGTTTTAACCCATGTGCTCAGTTTGTCTGCTGGTGTGAGTGCTTGTGATGAAGAAAACAAAATGACTTGAAAGGACAGTCAGGCAAACAGAGATGGAGAGAATGACATTTCCAGCTGAGTTTGGAGCTTTTATGAAGACCATTAAACAAAAACTCAACTACAATGTGAAAGCCTCCAAACATTCAGCCCACACACAGCATTAATGTGTGCTCTATTTGTTTCACTTCACAGCAAAAGATAGTAGAAATAATACAAAGCAATTTTTTAGAAAGGCCTTAAACTTGAAATGCCAAGATTAGCCTTGAGAACAGTTTTAAAGTTTAAAAATGGTGCCATGTTTGCAAGGATGTTTTTGGAAATGGCAAAAATAAGGAAAACTTGTGTTTTCATGTGGACAAGGCCTTAGTTCATTACTTTTTCATGAGTTTTCACTTCATGGTCTACAGTACAAAACAAAACTTCAGGGTCTGAAATACAACAAAACTGATTGTTCTAACTTTCTGTTTCTTGTTCAACCGATTTCAGGTCTGAAAGAACATTTTATATGGTCCATGACAGTGTGAACGTGACAAATTTGATTTTTTCATATCCAACTTAGGTCTTTTCTGTACATGGTACTGAATCAGATACATATCCTATTTTTTAAAAAGTGACAGCAGTGTGAACATTCATATCGCATTTCATCTGACTTTTACATCGACTGAAAGGACGGAGGTCCCTCACGTCGAAGTCCCGCCACTCTTGGCTCCAACTCTGCTTCCACACATGGCTCTGCACAGAGGCAGCAGCCACAACTCCAACAATGGTCATTGTTAATATTTGTGCTCTTTTTTTTTCTCCATCTTCTTCTATCTTTTACCATTCGGATGTACAGTTGGCCCCAATTGGACAGCAACTTCAGAATCAATACACACATGCTAACACTCGCAGCTTCCATATTCACTTCTGTGAGCTCAGTGTGCAAAGTGTGATTTCATATTTTCTTCTGTGCATACAGGTCATTTCAGGAACTGAACACTGTTCACGCTGGAGTCGGATGGAGGTCGCATTTAAAATGTAATGTGAATGACCACAGCAAAAATATCGGAATTGAGCATTAACACCTGAAGTGTGAATGTAGCTTTAGATCCTTTAGGACAAAAAAAAAAAAAAACAGACACAAAGTAAAAATAGGTGAAAGTCTTTGCAACAGTGGTGTATTAGAAAAAAAAAAGTTGAACAGGAAGATTTTTTTGTTTGTTTCAGAGTTTCAAGATCACAGTTTAAATGTTAAGAATAAAGTCAAAATGTTGAGGAAAAAAAGTTAAATTTAGAAAAAAGTCAAAATAGCATTTTAATAATAAAAATGAAATGGCAGGAATTAAGTTATTTTGCAAATAAAATGAGAATCAAAAACTAAATCATCTTTGATGGAAGGACCTACGATAGTCATATATGACTGGTGTAATTACTGACTTTACATAAAATAGGTTTTAATAATAAGGAAATATTTGAACACATGTTGTATAACTGTGCATCCCTTTAGAGGTTTTTTTGACATCTCCCACTGAAAGAAGACCTTAGGGCAGACCCAGGACTTGCTGGCCTGGGAACGCCTTGGGATCCCCCAGGAGGAGCTGGAGAGTGATGCTGGGGAGAAGGACGTCTGGGTTTCTCTCTTGAACCTGTTGCCTCTGTGACCCATGGATAAGCAGTAGAAGATGGACGGACTGATATTGTATAACTGAATACTCAACCTGAAAATAACTTCCTAAAAAATCCCAGAGGTTTAGGCTGTAGTATTTAGTTTTACCCAAGAGCATTCATAATTATAGAAGCTTTAGAAGCTTAACATGTTTTGACATTATTTTGAGGTCAACACTCAGGTCCAGATTCAGTAATGGTTTCTTTTGCGGGTGCCCTTTCATACTTTGTGCATCCGTCCAATTCACAAAGCTTATGCAAAGTGAGCATTGCGCCTCCAATTTGGCTGTCAACCAAACGTCGTCATTCTGTGCTGGTTTGATTTGCCTACATTTAAATACGGCATTATGCAGCATTTAGAGGAAAACCCTCCCATATAAAGGTAAATAATTGAAGCAAAAAGCATCTGATTTTCAAAGCCCTGCACTGTTTGCGACACGCATTTAGTGTGAAATGTTTACCGTCCCCTGAGAGCTGGGGGTATTTGTATCTCCTGAAGACGAATTTGAGGAAATTTAGCAATCTGCTGCAATGCTGTCTTCTTAAAAAGAGGGCAGACATGTCAGGAAAAGTATTATTAATACTCTCCCAGTGAAGAGTGTCACACATTATGATATCTATAAATATAAGGTTGATTAAAAACATGGAAAATCTTGTTGTTGTTATATATTCAGGATTTTTAAAAAAACGTAGTCACTATAGGGGTCAAACGGAACTCCCCACGGGGGGAGAGTGTTTAGCATGAATCCTATAGTGCTCAAGGATCCTTTTTTTCAAATATAAAGTAAAAAAAGGATGCAGTGATGATCCATGAAGCCCAAAATGTCATTTACTGATTTAAAAATGCCATTCGAAACACGATTCCTCCATGATGGAGTCATGTAGTTTTAAGAAGTTTTTTTGTTAAGACCTGGAGTTCCCCATGAGAAAACATCTTTCTCTTTGTTCCTTTTATTGCTGATGATGTCTTGGTCACATTTAGATTGTGCAATGAGGACAACAGATATCTGCTGTCTTCTGACAGAAAAAGTGTGTAAGTTGCTCGCACCTGCCGACCTGCATGAGCGTGTGATGCCGGAATAACAATAATATTATGCTGGTGCAAACACTCCCATTTCCATTGGCTTTTAAAGTATGACTCTGAGATGGGGCAGATAAGGGGAGTAAATGAAGAGGTAAATATTGGGAAGATATCACCTGCAGCACAATCCTAGTGAAGATGCCCATTGTATTTGTTTGGGACTTATAGTGTGAAGAACTGAAAGAAGTTCTGAGTTCTGCTCCCGTGGGAGTAATGAACCACATCTCAGACTGGTTCAAGAAAATGCCCCATCTTGTTATTTTGTAGTTTTTCTTTTAGAACTACAATAATGTTAAAAATAAGAACAAATCCAGTTGGTTTAAGAAGCCTAAAGAAGTTTGTTTTTTCCGACTTAGCCTTGGAACACTATTTCCACTTTTATTCTCAGCATTTTAAATTTTTTTTCTTCAAATGGTATTTTGACTTTATTCTTACCATTTTGACTCTTATCTCAAAGCTGAAAAAGAAAAGAAAAAAAAATGTTTTCCTCTCTTTTTCTCTTCTGAGTGTTTATGATTTATCTTGTACTTTGCATACAAAAATATGACTTTAGAAAACAAACTAAAACAAAACTAAATATGTTTAAACTACTTCTCTTTTGAAGCGAGTTTACTTTGCAGAAGGTCAACTCTGATGACTGATACATTACAACCAATTACATTATCACTATATTAATATTTAATCAACAAAAATTTATATTTATTGTACCATGAAAGTTGTAACATACAGAACTAGTTTTGAAGATTAGACCCCTTCCAGAGGGCTAATCTAAGAGGTGACGCCATGCTTTAAAGATCATTTGCAAAATGATCCTCATACAATTCAAAAAAGTTGCTTTAATAAAAGCCTTAAGCCAGTCTCACTCTAAAGACAACCCTTTAACATTTCTCTCTTCTCTTTAACAAAGGTGGTCAAGAATAAATTCTGACAGCAATGTCATTTAACAAAAATAGAACAATTTCATCATACTGTGAAATTACAGTTAAGGTTCTTGCAAATAAGTAACTATATTGTAAATAAATTAATACAAAAGTAGTTTGTAGAAAGGTTTCATAACTAGTTTATTAACACTGATTTAATTAGAAATTGAAAACATGTACTTCTTCTGAGGATAAAATTCAAAACTGTAATTTCAGTTTAATTATTTAAGGAATGATACAGTCTTCACAAAGAGTAACAAAATGTATGAGAGTGTGTGTTCTCCATACACATATAAATGTTTTATTTTTATATTAAAGTCAGTAAAATCACCAAAAAGCTAACATTATTTTAAGAGTGATTTTTAAATGGAAGTATAGGATGATGGGAGACCTATGCACATCTTAAGAAGCAAACAAAATTTAAACAAAGTAAAATTACAAGCTTTCCAGAATAGTGGCGGGAGTGTAGTCTTCTCTGATCTGTGAAGTAACATCTTGATTGTGATAAGTTGATGTTAAAATGTATTATCACCCGCCAACAAAAGGCAAAGCAATTGTTTTTGTTTGTACCGTTGTCAAGAACCACTAAACAGATTTTAATGAAACTTTCAGAAAGTGAGCACTGGGTTAGCACCTGCAACTTACTGACTTTTGGAGTCAACCTAATTCAAGATGGCCGCCACAGCAAAGCAATCTTAGCAAACAAAAAATTACTATAACTCAGTCAGGTTTATAGATTTTATGGTTAGATTTTGACCACAGTGGCTAGAGCTACTATCATTCTCAGCTTATGATGATCTTAGTTTAAAACTTGCTTAAAAGGCAAGGGGCGATATGCTTTACTTCAAGGATAGCTAGCTCTTTCCCATGTTGTGAGCCTCAGTAAAAGCCCTACAATAGTTTTTGTTGTTGTTGTTTTTATGATAACTCTGCCAACTGGTTGCAAATGTTCATCTCAAAAGAGAACCACCTTGACCCGAATGGTAAGTGATGGAAGTTTGCATCTTTTAGCCTTTGCTTTATTTTCAGGCATTTTTTCTAACACGTCTTTGAATCATGTAGGATTTTTCTTTTTTTGTCCTTGCAGTTCAACACTTTAATTTCCCTTTACAGTTAAGAAGGTAATGCGCTGCAAAAAAATGAATAAATCCCTCATGCTTGAGTGGATAAGAGTTCTAGTTTTAAAATGAAGAAATCTGTTTTATAAAACGATTTAAAAAAAACAAAAGCTCAAATGCAAAACAGCATAAATGGTGAAAGGAATTTAACATCACTGACAGCAAGGTCAGACTTGAAAAAAAAAAAAGTAAAAGGTTGATTTATACATAATTATGAATAAAGATTTGATGGAACAATCACTTGAAGCGTGTCTCTTATTATTGGCCCAGGCCATGAAAAGCAAGCGATCATGTAATTACCAGTGTGTATATGTGTGCGTGTGTGGGTGTGTGTGTGTGTTTGTGTTCTTTTGTCTTTTCGCAAAATATCTCATAAACCAAAGGACAGATTTTAAATTAAACTTTTCGAAATGAATCAATAGATGTACTTCTACAACTGATAAACACTGGAGATTCAAGATGGCCACCACAGCTAACTGATCATAGCTCAGTCAAATTTAAAGATATTGAGCTTACATTTGGTGTAGAAGGAACTGAGAGTCATCCCTAACACATGTTCCAAGCGCTAAAAAGAAAAATCCCATGCAATCTTCCTTTAAAACTTTGGTGTACAAAGCTGCGGATGATGTAAATAATGCCATTCACTTTTGTTTTCATGAAACTTGTCATTTTAATAAGGATTGTCTTCTGCTTGTTTGCACACCTCATTTAACAGATTTCTTCCAAAACCAACAATATTCCAAAACATTTCATACTGTTTGTTCGTGTCTGCATAATTTGAGTCCGGCCAGCCTGAGCCGTCCTCGTGTATCACTGGGACTGATGAGGGACGCTGGACAATGGAGTGCTGAGTTGAATTCCTATTACCTGTGCTGGGGAAACTTGTCTGTGAACGGTCGCTGTAAATGGAGGGTAATGAGAGAAGTGAAGTGTTTGCAGAGGAATAGTGCCGAGCAACAAGGGGGCCAATTTCTTTTCTCTAAATTTGTTTGTTTCCCCTGCAAACCTGTTTCCTCATGGTGTCCGTTCTGAATAATGTCAACACATCAAGAAAAAACTTGAGAGAACATGTGTCGGTGTGTGTGTGCGTTGATGTAAAAAAAAAATTGGTAGAACATTGTGCATACAAATCTATGTCTGTTTTTTTTTTATTTGTTTGGGTGTGTGTGGTGTCTATTTATTTTTAGGATCTATCCACACATTATCATATCTTGCTTCCCCCCTATCCCCAACCAACCCCTCCTTCCGCAAATCTCCCGTGGGACTTCACTGGGTGTATCTTTCCTGTTTCCCTTGCTCTAATCCAACGCAATTTTCTCTTTATCAACATTTAATTTGCAACAAGTGAGCTTTCCTCTGCCCAGGCAGCACAAAGTGAGACGGGCGCAAAGGAAAAGTACAAGACACTGTTTATCGGTCTCTCCCTCCTATCAATCCTCAATCACTATTTATCTCCTTGTATCATTCGTTTCCCTTTCTATGTCTCCATCACTGGTGCTCGTGCTAAATGTGGCCCATTTGTTAGATTTGACCATGAGCTTGGGTCCAATTTGTGGCTGTCCTGGGGCCTGCTAAGTTTTCTTGTCAGAGTTTTCAGTGGTTATGGAAAATCTCAAACAACATTAACAGTTTAAGACCTCAAATTAATTGTGATTGAATAAAATATTGGACAAGTAACTTTAAATAAAATTGAGATAAAGTCTTTCATGGTCTGGTGGATATTTGATGGTCATAACAGAGATTCATGGAGACTCAAAATGTATGATTTATTGATTAAATATATTAGCACATATACATATATACATTCTTCTTGGTTTAAAAACAATTTAATATTATAAATTGAGAGGGGAAAACTGTTTGTACATTTGTAATTACTCAGTGAACATATTTTTCTATAAGAACCCAATATGCTATGCACAGCTAGAAGCATGCAGGCTAATCTAATAATTCAGGTACAGAATAAGGATTTGTTGTGGTTTCTTTTTTTTCTTGCTATCATGCATAGATTTTACCAGCTGACTAAAACCCTAAACTACTTAGCTTTCCAGATTGTTTTAAAAATCCAATTTGCATCTGATTTTGTATGTCTTGTATTATTTTTGCACAGTAAGACATCATTAAAGGGCCTCTACTTATTTATTGCTCTTGGTTATATTCTCAAGCTCCACTGTAGCTTTGCATAATTTACTGTTCAAAAAGTATTTTTGCCGTAATGTTGGGTTCTGTTATGTAAATTGCCTAGAGAATATTTTTGTGATGAACTGGCACATTTCAACAAAATTAAGTTCAATTGCTGGCTTTCTATGCAACCGCTCAGTTTTTCCTTCAGTCTGAAAGCCACATTATATTCTTCTTCAGAAAATCGCAACTTTTGATTATCATGCTTGGTGGAAGCCTCTGCAGTCACCGCTGACATGTAAACAATAAATGTAATGTAGACATCTATGACAAAATGATGTAGGAAGTATGGGGTAATGGATGTAAGAGATAGATTTGACCTGCAGGAATACCCCAAATTCACTTCACAAAAATAACCAGAATGAGAGAGAGCAGATTTTCTTTACTGAACTTGCATTTAAGCCTCATTCAACATGAATCTGAATCCCTGCTACTGTTTAGCATAGGCCTGATCCCCCTCAGCCAGAACATCATATAGACTAGCAACATATAGCAGTTTCAAAGTGAGCAATAATCAGCCATCTTCCCTATATGTGTGACATCAAGCTGTGTGGCAAGAATAAGCGAGACACTGACTCACTGAGCCACCACACCGGGATTTACAGCAAGGACATCGGAATGTCATCCGTACTGGACTGATGCCACTGAATGAGTAAGGAAGGAACTGTAGAGCCAGCTGACTGGTAGGAGCAAAGTTCAAGCCATCAATATGTCTGCCTTACCAGTCATCAGATACTCTGCTGGTAGCCTGGCCAAAGGAGGAGATAGAAGCCACTGAAATCAAGACTAGGGAGCTCCTCACAATGCACGGAGGGTTTCACCCCAAAATCAGCACTGTGAAAGTGTTCACTAAGAGGAAAGTGGGAAGCAGGGGACTAGTAAATGTCAGAGCCACTACACAGGATGAAACAACAAAGACCTTGGGGTACATCAGGAGAGAAACTGATAAGTGAATATTTCAGGCAGCAAAAGGTGAGTAGGAACAGAAGGAACTGTAATGGAAAGATAAGCCCCAGCATAGTATAGTATGTACCACTGGCAGATTGGCTGATATCAAAAACCAGTGGCTAGAGAGGGATGGGCTGAAGGAAATCACAGAGGCACTAATCATGGCAGCACAAGAGCAATAGAAGCCGGGGTCTATCATACCAGGCAGGGACCAAGACGCAGGCTGTGCAGAGATGCCCCTGAGACAGTCCAGCACATATTAGCAGGATGTAAGATGCAGCCACGCAAAGCATACATGGAACGCCATAACCAAGTGTTTGAACATCTGTACAGGAGTTTGGACTGGAAGTCCCACAGTCAAACTAGGAGGCTTCACCAAAGGTGGTGGAGAATGGCAGGGCTAAGATACTGTGGGACTTCCAGATCCAGACTGGTGGTTGACAGACTACAGAAGAAGACAGTAATGATAGATGTAACGATCCCAAGTAACTCTAACCGCGAAAGGAAATACAAAGAGCTGAAAGAGAAAATAGAGACTTTATGCAAAGTTAAGGTCTCAATGGTGCCAGTGGTCATCAGAGTATTTGGGGCTGTGACCCCCAAACTGGAAGAGTGGCTCCAATAGATCCCAACAGCTCTCTACTTAATGCACTGCTCACTCTAATATTTTTCTTGCAACCAAGCAAAGACTTCAACTATTGCTGTTTGTGTGGAATGTTTTACTGGTGCACGGTCACATTTGATTGCTTTTTTTCAATTTGCTCATCAAGGTCTATTTGCCATATTTGATTGGCTTTACCATGCTGAACCCCACATCCACAAAAACACACAGGCAGACATTTATAAAGAGCACCAGCCATCCTCGTCCTCATTCTCTTAAAAAAAGAAAAAAATATATATTTCTCTCTCTTTTTTGCTTTCATGCCTAAAGTCATCTTTAATGACAAATTCATAATTCAAAATCCTTTAATGATGTGATTAAAAAGTCATTTGAGCTTTTTTGTACCCTTTGTAACCAGTGCCACCAGCACCCCTCTCGCTCACACACGTAACACCACAACCTACCGCCTTACACACCAACACACCGAAATCCTTTCTTTATTTTTGTTTTGCTATATATTTCGTTAACAGGGTGAAACTCTCTAATTTGTTCTTAATGAAGGCAAACTCTTCCCAAGAGTCTTACTTCCTCCTCTTCTCCTGAACAGCTTTGATCTTTAAGGGCACATTTAATTGATGCCATGTGTCAGTGGACAGATGGAACCCAGTTTGTTGCATAACAAGTGTTTACTGGAAGGTAGCTAACAAAGGCTGATGGACAAAGGCTGATGGTTTGTCTGCCAACTGGAGCTTCTAATTTGGATGTCATTTAGATTTGATTAACTGTTATTTTGGTGTCACACTTCCAGTAACTTCCAAGTTTTGTTGCAAAGATCAGCAACCTTTAATATTAATATTGACTTTTGTCATTCTACAGCATAAACATATTCTAATAAGGCTTCTGTCAATGCCAGTAACAACTTTTCAGACCTTTCATTGCAGTCATTTGTTGGAGTAAAAGACAAAACTAGTAAACTAAAACTGAAAACCTACTTTTCTTTTCCATAGTGTTTTTCCACTCAACAGTCATTTGTACCAAAACTCAAGGTACTTGTGATTTCTTTTTTATGTAGAGATAAAAACAATATCAGTGTTCTCCATTTAACCATGCAGAAGCTAAGTGTTTATCTGATTTTAAAGTGTTGCAACAGGAAGCATTAAAAGCAGTGCAATCATTGCTGTGTGAAATGTCAATTTATTGTTGGATAGAATTCTCTCCACATACAATTATGCTAATGCTAAAAGACTCATGCCTTTGAAAACCTCTGTCACATTTACATTTCTAAATTTCCACATTAGAGATTAAACTTCTGACAATGTTACGCTTCCAAATGTTTTACTGTTGAAAATGGCTTCTTTTTATCCACTTTTAGTAAATATCAAAATAAGAATAATTCAATAAGTGACCGTGTTTCCTAATTTTTTATTTATTGATTGATTTTTAAATGGAATTCATGGTAAAATACCAACAGCTGTAGTGGCCAGAATTTCACCATAAAAATACAGTATAATCACAATGTATGACACAGTATGGCATAACCTTTTGAAACTGTAAATTTTAATTGATTGATTAATTGATTCTTTACTTAAAGAAATTTGTTATTAAAAATGTGTATACCAGCACATTTTTTAATGGTAAATAACCTTTAAACAATAGAAATAATGTAAATCTAATAATCCATTGAATCCATAATCTGCAATAATCAACAATCCATTCATCCATCTTCCTGACCTGTGTTTTCCTTTCCAGGGCATGGGGAGCTGGTGCATATCTCCAGCAGTCATGCAACTGAAAAACATACAACAGTATTTTAGTTAAATCTTCCAACTTCAATTTCAAAATAGCTATGGTTGTCAGAATTTCACCATACAAAACTATCCTGACAATGTGCTGACCAAGTTTGTGTGCATTGTGGTGTGTGTGTGTGTGTGTGTGTGTGTGTGTGTGTGTGTGTGTGTGTGTGTGTGTGTGTGTGTGTGGAGGGGATGGGAGGGGTGGTTAAGGGCTAGTTCAGGGGCTGAAGAAGCTGCCAAATTCAGGATCGTGAGGTTTTTTTTGTAGCCTGGGAAACTCTTTGGCTTCCCTTCCCACAAGTTGGCCAGCTGACTGTCACTCATATTGTATCCTACCGTGAGAGTGTGCCCACATTTGTACACATACATACAAATAAGTGTGTCCAGCTGAGACAACATCAATCCTTGTGGTGAACATTTGTATTTGTGGGGTTTTTTTTCAATCTCTTCCAGTGTGTATCACTGTGACTAGGGATGGGCAAAAGTGTGTTTGTGTGTCTGCTGAAACAGACACATCTGTGGGCATGGTAGCTTTCACAAAGCCAACAGTGCCAAGACGGTCCATTAATAAAACAGTCAAAGGAAGCTGAGGCAGTCAGAGGTTGGTCCCAGGGTAACTGGCCTGCTCATTTCCAAGGTGTGTGTGGTAGTCCATGTGTAAAAAAAGCAGATTTGTCATTGAGGAAAGACCACAGCGTGTGGGTAAGAAAAGTAACATCAACCCCCTGCTACCAGCATTGCCCTGCTGTCCTTGTGTGGTCTCTGACACACTCCCACACACTCTCAAACACACACACAGCCACAGAGAGTCTGATTGTATGCCAGATACCCACAAAGGTGTGTGCTCTAAAAGAAATGTTGCAGTTTGACTGTATGGTACAAGGTTAAAGGGCATTGTAGGTATAGTTATTTGTGTGTGTGTGTGTGTGTGTGTGTACTTATGCGTGTGAGGAGTGAACAGTTTTGTAAATGTGCATTTCCTGTGTTCAGAGGTTAAAATAAGACAAAGCAGGAAAGGAACTAGGAAACAATCCATCCTACAGGATGTAGCACAAAGGACTTGCACGTTCATACGCCACACACCCATAAAAAAAGCATGTGTTGCAAAATTTCACACTCAAAAAAAAACAAAAAAAACCCCCAAAAAACACTAGAGAGATTCACTTCTCACCCACACACAAGAACATCCACAAATACATTTATTTCTGTCCTTCCAGAATGAACAAAGAGCATCCACAAGCGCACACACACATCACTTCATAACTTTGACTTTCACCCTCTCCTCTCTGTCAAAAAAATGTAGCAACTTGTCCAACATAAGAGGTGAATGTCTGGCCATGATGAAAGAGTGCAAAGCAACACTATTAAAATAAATGGTCAGGCTGTCCCAGCATCAATTAGACTGACAGCTTCCTTTTCTCTCTTACACACATAGATCAGTCTGACTTTATTTCTCCTCCATCCAAACTTTATGGCTCACTCTCCACCTACTTCCAGTTCCCTTTAAATCCTTTTGCTCTTTCGCTTTGTCTTTCATTTCATCCTCTGGGGTTAGCTCATTATGACTCTCAGGCAACAGTTTTGTCTGTGTGATCAATCCCTCCTGTCGTTTCCCTTCATCCAGATATATTCCTTTCATTCCCTCCTTTGTCCGCGTACCCCCCCACTAAATTTTTAACATAGCCATTTGGCTTTAGACATGACTAATTGCTATCGCAGCATATCAGACAGCTGCTTTGGCCCCAGCATTCTGGCTTGCCGTTTGTGTGCCTGTTGTTGGGAAATAGGTTCAGTCACGGTCGAAGTGGCGGTGCCAAATCTAAACATGGGGTTTAGAGATGATGGGCCTGTTCGGGGCAGCACCTGGTACCAACTGCTTCAGCCCTCTCTGTTCTCAGTGCATGGCGGCAACAATGTCACCCTGGTCTGTGTTCAATTGGGTCTCATTGGAATTTCCCATTTAAATTGCATCAATATTCTGCCTAATCTCACCTGTGTCTGTGAAAATCACTCAATATACTAATGTAGTGCATCCGATAAATTTTAGCATTCAGGCAGCACAGAGAGAAGGACACCAAATAATTGTTGGTTGTCTGAAGGACTTTCAGTGTGCTCTTTGTACACAATCATGTGAATAAACAAGCTGCTGTCCTGTATTTTGACATGTAAGATGATAACCAGAGGCTCATTTATATGCAGCTTCCTCCAAAGTGTTTTTAAATTTCTTCTGTTTGGTTTTTTCAGTTCAAAATTCGAGCTGGGTTCCTTAACTTTTTAGCAAACTGCACTTGGTGCCAAGATGTTGTAAAAGCTAATTAACTACCAGACTGTTCACTTACTTGAATCTGATGACAGTGAAACTAATTACTATTTTATGTCCTTTAAGTGAACAGTTCAAAGCAGTGGAGCTAATGCTGGTGTTAAACAAAAAGTAGGAGGATAATCAAGTGCCTGCATAGTGATACTTCAGTCTTTTCCTTTTTTCCCCACGCATTTTTCAAGCAGTAGTGTTCCTGTACTGTATGAGGAACTCAAATGTGGTGAAGTATGTGAGAGTAGTGCAGTACATGTACAACAACAGCCAGACAGCGGTGAGATGTGCAGTAGGAGTGACAAATGGGTTCAAGGTTAAGGTGAGACTCCATCAGCAGTCAGCTCTGAGCACCTTCTTGTTTACAATGGTGATGGCAGGTTGACAGATGTCAGGCAGGTGTCCCCATCGACTATGATAATTACAGATGGCATTGAGGCACTGGGAGCAGGTGGAAGAGAGCTAGGAGATGTGGAGGCACTGTATGCTCCGGAGAGAAGAAGAAGTCAGTAGAAGAAAGACAAAATAAGTGTGTGAATGGGGGTAAAAGATGTGCAACAGTAAAGCTGCAAGGAGTGAAGGTATTAAAGGTGTATGGGATTAAGTACCTGGGGTCAACCATCTAACAACCAGGAGTGCACAAAAGAGGTGAAGAAGAGAGCGGGAGAGTGGATGGAAACGAGTGTCAGGGGTGATTTGTGACAGAAGAGTAGCTGTGAGAGTGGAAGAAAAGGTTTACAAGATGGTAGTGAGACCTGTTGTGGTGTATAGTTTGAAGATGGTGGTACTAACAAAAAGACAGGAGATGGAGCTGGAGGTGGAAGACATGACAATGCTAAAATTTTCATTGGGAGTGACCAAAATTAACAAAATTAGAATTTAAAGCTGAGATGGTTTGGACATGTGCAGAGAAGGGATATATTAAACAAAGGATGTTGAAGGAGGAGGAAAAGAGGAAGAGCACAGAGAAGGTTCATGGATGCAGTGAAGGAGGATATCCAGAAGGCTGATGTGATAGTGGAGGATGCTGGTATACTGTTAGGTGAAAGCAAATTATAGTCTTTCTATTGACCTGGAGGCCAACAAATTAATAAAACTAATCTTTCAATTTTCTATACCTTTATAAAACATGTGTAAACCTTATGGCAAGAGCATCCCTGGGTCAAACTTCAGCTGTACATGTTTTGTTTAGTTTACATCTTGAGTCGAAACATCTTAACATTGCTACTGACGATGAAGTCAAATTCACCAAAGCTAAGTGGTACGAAGATGATTGTTACCGAGCCCCAATAAGAAGTCATTTTCCCAGGGTAAACTTTAAACAAGGGATTTATTTTATGCCTATTTTACTTCTGCTTTTAGCACTAAATATAATATAGCATGTTTTTGTAAATTAATCTGTATTTTGTTAATTTCATCACCCTGCTCTTGGTACAAAGCAGTGTGTGAGATGCAGGAGTTGTTGCTGTATTACTTACATAACTCCTTTTGTATTTTTGTCCATTTATCAAGCATTGGCATTGAAGTAATTTTTAAAAACTGATCCGATAGCTTTAAATCAAAATTTAAAGAACAGAGGAAATTTGAAAGCATTATTAGTTTGTTGAACCTGACCTATTTGAAGCTGTTTGATCAGTTTGTGATTTAAAAATTGATACGTCTCTGCAATCAAAAACTCCAAATTAAAGTCAGCTTCTTTGAGAGGTGTGTAAAAACGAACCCTGTGTTGTCTTGCAAACTTATATCAGGAGTTCAGCTTTTAAAAAACTGACCTACACTGTGACTAGGCTGTAAAACCTGGAAATGTTCAAATGTTTTTGTACATTTTGAGAGTACTGTACATTCGTAAATAATTTTCCCTTCACATGATTCTGCAAGTCGAAAAAAATCTCTTTAAATACGCTTTTATTCGGGGGTGGTCTATGGGGGAAAGGCTTGTCAGCAGGGGATTTTTCATATTCATGTATACTGTGAGACAAACTGTTGGCTGGGGTGCCAAATGTAGCTCACTCATTATTTGTAGGTTTTCATCTTTATTTTCTACTATAAACAAATGCAAGTTCTTCGCACTTTTGAGACACATTTCACATGATTTCTTTTGCCTGGATGCTAATGAACAGCAGTGATTTTGTTGAGAAGGTTTATATGAGTGGCTGATCTGGCTTATACAGTCAAAGCCCAGTCAGCTCATTATTTGTAATTAATCTAATTTATTCAGTCCTACTCGTGCCAGTTGTTCACACAGTATTCCGTTTCTGCTCCTCTCAACAACCCAAACTATCCTAATGTGATTTCTGTGCGCCTTTCTCTCTGAAGAAACCCCATCCTTTAACAGCTGCAGCTTTTCCGGACATTCGCACAAGATGATGTAGTCAGCACTACAGTGTGGGTTTTTCAGTGTGTATGTGTACATATGACGGTGACCTAATTGCAAGGAGCTGGGCCTGGCCATTTCCTGTGTTTATTTTCTTGTCATTAGCGATGCACACAGGGGGAAAAAGAGCTCCTACTTTTGGTAACTTCAACACTCAATAGAGCCGATATTTACATCGTACCGAGACAATGTGAAGGGAGTCAAACAAAATTTACTTCTTTTTTTTTGCTGGAATAACAAAACCTCAGAAAGAAGGCTAGTAAAATATTTGCCACGCTCCACTTAATTGACTCATTGCTCCTCGCTGTTGCCAAATTACATAGAGGAGTGTGCCGGAGAGTCACTTCTTCCACTTTGGAAATGTCCCTTTCCTAGAAAAAAAACACTGTCTTGTTATTTGGCTTAACTGGTTTCAAATAAAGCAGCTTTCATTTGAAAGAGAGCATTGAAAGCCCTAAATGAAGTATGACTTAGGTTTAAAAGCAACACCATAATTTATTAATTTAAATCACAGCTTGTTAAATAACATATCACTGAGGACTGGCAGCCTTACGTTCTGTCGGGTCATCCCACCTAATGTTAACTCATTTGACATTTTATGCAACTTGTTTTATTTCTTAATGTTGAACCTTAGTCCTCAAGCAACCAAGTGATTTTAGCAACTAAAATGTTGTTTTGTAAAGAGATTCTTGTTTTTTTTTGTGTTCTTTTTGTGTTTATCACACATATACTATGCCTTGTGTTTAAGACAGATTTTCTGGTTTGGCTTCTTGGAACAGATCTTGTTCACAAGCTTTTTCCCTGTTTGCCCATGAGCTCCGGTTCTAGCCTATCCTCATCCTCTTCCTGTCCCCTTTGCACGCATACCTTGATTAGCTGCTTGATGTTCCTCAGTTGCAGGATGGGCACATTGTGGTCCAAGTCTGAATCAGAGTGGCCTGATACCTCAGAGATATGATCGTCATTGTTCGATGCCAACACACCTCCATCAATTGAACTATATTCATCATGGCTTGGATATAAAATATATTGTCTGACTTTTTATAGTTTTAAATACTCTAGATCATCCAGTCATGATTCACTGGGAAACAGAAAAGTCTGTTGTTCATAATTGCTAATAAAAAAAACGGTACAAATCCGCTGATCTTCATTTCAGAAATGTTCTTATTAGATTAAAGCTTCATGTTTCCTTAAACAATAGGGCGGCTGCTAAAGTGGGTATAAAGTGAGGCAGGGTGGGTATAATGTGGGTGGATGTAGGCAGTGAAATAAAGTCTTTGGCCTAGAAGACAGTTTTGCAAGCTGTGAATAAAAAATAAGTTGTAATTTTCAAAAATTAGCTGCACAAAACACAACCGCTTAGTTCACTGGTTGGTCACAAATACTCAGAATTCATTAAGACTGCAGCTGAAAATTTGCATTTTTTTTAGCAGTATTGGGTCAAGTTTGAGTCACCAAGTAGTCTTCAGCAGTGAGACATATATTACCTTCACTGACCGCAGAATTCATAATCCGTGCCACACCATTTGGCTGATCCCTGCAAAAAAGGATGAACATGTGTAGGACAAGTATACTAAAAAAAATCATGGTAAGAAACAATGTTTCAATGAAAATAAATAAATCAAAACAGCACACAAAATCATATGGACTCAGATGTTTAAAGGTTAACCTTTGGACACTATATGGAATATTCATTGTCATGGTTAAACAGTCTATTAGCTGCTTCCAGCTGACTTATTTTATTCTAACTTCAGTAAAAGCAGAGTGTTAAGCAATTTAGGCCCAATATTGCCAGCATGAGTGTTTACTGCTGCAACCCCCAATGTGAAGACAAGGATGGCGTTCCAGCTGTAAAATGTGTTCTAATGTAACATGTAATCACACACACCAAGACAGTTACTTTACATTACACTTCAGCTGCTAAGGCTCTCACAGCATCTCACAGTCAATAAAACACTGTTAAAAATTAAATAGACTTATTGTTTAGACTTGGACAAACCTATAAATCATAAAACAACTAAATGGAAGAAATATATATAATTAAGCCTGCTGTGCATTTTTAGATCGACCTAGCAGAATTCCTAGAATAACTATTAAATAATGTGAGTCTGTGGTTAGTTGTTACATCAAACACTGGCAAAAATAAAACACGAGGCATCAGATGATGGAATTAACTATGAGTCGCATTCATATTTTCAGTACAAACTACCACAATAAAGCACTTTTAAAAGAATAGTTGCTGTTTTGCTGTTGCAGGAAGAACTTTCGGAGCACTGCTTAATGACTGCTTAAAGAGGTGAATATTTCTGGAAATAATTCACAAAGAGGGAACTCTCTTTGGACTGGCATCATTACAGTATCAGTGTGGTGAAAATCAGCGGATAATTGGGGCCCTCTCAGGTTGATGGTGAAAGTTGTTGACATAGTTGTTGCTGAAGAGCTTTCTACTGTAATCACTGCGAGGTTAGTTGGAGCCTGTTCGTTTACATGAATAAATACTGAAATGAGTTTGTGTGACTCAAATAACACAGTTGGGTGCTCGTATTTAACATTATAAAGCATTTAATTTACAAGCAAGTTAAGCTGATATTCTTTGTTGTAATGTATCATTTTTATCTCATTAAACACACACTTATATTTTTGTTGTCCTTGTTTACTCTAAAGTTGCAATAATTTTAAGAGCCTTGTTTTTGCCTAAAAGGCTGCTAAAATCACTTATCAAACATGGTGCGTTGTTGCATAATGTCAGTGTCAGCATGAAAACCTGGAGGGAAAATGTAGATCAAATTTGGTATTTTAATTGTCTGGCAAGTGTGCAGCTGCTACTGATTATTTTGAGTATCCCTGAGCAATCTCCAGAGGGACTGAAATACAAATTAAACTCACGCTGCATGGGCTCACCAGAAACCAGATGTGACAAAATATTTACACCCACCAGTGGAACAGTTGCATAGTTAATTAAAGTAACAACAAATATAGTTTTTTATATGATGTTTTGATTAAAACATTTAAAAAAAATATTGCAACAATAACATAACATAATGGAAATATTAAAAGGTTACTTAACAATTTAGTTAGTATAAAAATTATTTAAATCAAATACTAAAGTTCTTGCATTTACTTGTTCTTCAACCAGGTCTTCCATTTATTTTTGGAAAATTGGACTATCAATGCTTTCTACCACCTTTTTCAAAATTTGTAAAAGCTCGTCTTTTAGAAAGGGGTGTTCCTCCTCCTCTTCATTAAAGCTCCACATGCTTTAGAAACACCACAAGGATCCGCTGGTGCTGATCTGGTAACTCAAGGATGTCCAAGACTTTATTAAAACCTCTTATTTCTAAAACCCTTCTTACCATAATCTGACGTTCTCCTCCCACAGTCACGATTCAAATCACACAGGGGGAAAGGGAGGGTTTCACCCCCTAATTAAAAACGTTGCCTGTCCCAGAAAAATGAAGACACCAGATTGAGGATTGAAATTCTATTTTCATTTCCCATAATCATACATTTTTCATCTCATATATAAAAGAATTTTGTGTAATGGTTTCTGAACCCTCCAAGGCCCTATGCCCCTAAAGTGGATCACAGTAACTCTTAATTTTGCTGTTACATGAACCTCCCCATGCTGTCATCTTTTACTGTCTCCTGGACCTCTTCCTGAATCCCTAAAATGTTAATATTAGCGAAAGGTCAAGCAGACCTAAAGTAGTGACAAAATATTGTAGTTTTTTTTTTTGTTTCAGGGTTTTTTGAATTATAATGTGCAAAGTGTCTGACGGTGAATGCTAGGGATGCACAGTTGCAGTAAAAAGTTAACATACACCCATTTATTTATTTCAACCGTTCATTTTTTTAGTGTGAAAGTATGATACAGCTTAAATGACTTTTACAAACAAGAATTGACTGCACAAGTTTGAATGTATTGTGGATTTTCTCTATTCCAGTAACAGTAGTAACAGAAAACATTGTTAAAAACCTGGCAGGAGTCAAACAAGCAAGACAACTGAAAGCTACTGATAAACAAGGTGAATCAAACAGGACAACACAAAAACAAACCCCAAGAATCTCAAAAGTGTGACACATACAAGCTCAAATATGTACATACATCTACCTAAACCTTTTTGATAAGTGGTGCTGAAGGTTCTAAATTGTCTTTTAACTTAACAATGCTGAGCTCGATTAACTTCACATTAGTGATCATAATAGATTGCATTTGGTAGTTTCTCTTTGCCAATATAAAAATGATAGATTGGACAGCACTCAAATCAATACAATAATGGGAAAAGTTCAAGGAACTCAGTGAAAATCTAAGAAAGAATAGAAACTGATTAGGATGATCAGGAACAACCCAGGAATCATTGAGGCTAAAGCCTGCAATGAACAGAAAACTGCTGGAACACCAGTGTCACTGACCTTATTGACCCGGTCCCAGTACTCGTTCCACCCTTGTGTCCTTCAAATGCACGTTCATGCTGAAGGGTTTGCATGCGTAGTGTGTCCCAATTCTCTGGAGTGGTCTTTCTCCCAGCCTCCTTTGCGTTCTACATCCGCCCTTTGGGTAAGCCCATACCCAGACGGACTTTGGCAAAGTATTTACTGACAATTCATCGTTGCATGTGAATTTTTGAAATTTTTCTTTATTATAAAAGGCGGAAATATGGCAGTGTTGACTGAGCAAGCTGAGTCTGTCACGAAAAATGCAGTTTTCAAATATAAAGTATTGAAATAATTCTTGTTTCACTCTGCTGTACATGTGTGAATGCTATCAAACTTTTCTCCGTTTTCAACAAGTCATAACAAAACACATTTCAACAGCCAAATATCTCCTGCAATGACTTTAGAAAGCAAAAAATACCTATATTGTACTATTAAAATCGAACTGGCACCTTCTTAAAATGCCAAAACAGTAACCGGTCCCGCCCTATTGGATGTCACCGTTACGACAGAGGCGCAAGTCGATGACGTAACCCGTACTGTCCCAATTCTCCAATGTCTGCATGCTTGTAACCTGCGCACACGAACCCTTCTGTACACTTCGACTGAGTGTATTAAAGTAAGTTTTACAACACCACGAACGGAGAGGTTTGCAACCAAGAAAGAAGCTCCTGCTCCAAACTAACAATTTCAATCTCGTCTGAAATTTACAGCTGAGCATATGAACAAACCAAATGCCTTCTGAAGAAATGTTTTAAGTTCATACTAGACAAAGATTGAGTTATTTGGCCATAAAGACAAAAAATGTGTTTGGAGAAATCAAGATAAAGTGGATGGAATGATAAAGTAGGAGGATGACCTCTAAATTCTTCAGCTTCACCTCAAATCAACAGCTAAAGAACTGAAACTTGGGACACATTTGGGTGTTCTGACATGGCAGTAATCTCAAACACAAATCAAAACTGGTTTCTGATTGGATAAAACAAGTTGACATTAAGCTTCTGGAATGGCTTATCCAAAGCCCTGACCTCAACCCAACAGAAGATTTATAGAATATGCCTAAAAGCTTGGTTTGTAACAGGAAACTAGATCCTTTAAATGAATTCCGCCAAGGAGAATGGTGAAATATCTATCAGAATTATGCTAGAAGCTTGTTGATGACTCCAAAAACTCAAGTTTTGGCCACAGGTGCAACTTGGGTTTTTGGAGCCATCAACAAGCTGCTAAAGGACATTTAACCCAACATTAGTGATGTATGTGCTGCATATAGTTGAGATTGTGTCATTTTGAGACTGTGTGAAATTGAGAAAATCCACAGTAAATTTAAACTAGTGCACCAAATTTTTATTTATAAAATTAATTGTATAATCATTTCATCCTGGAAAAAGAACAGAATAAATAAACCATTAACAGACTGAAATTAATGCAAGGTTCTCTGTATGTAAACCTCTGACCTCAGTTGTTCGCATACCCAAGTACCTATGAACTCAGAAGATTTTAAACCTAGATCAATACATTTAGTTTTTTTATGAATTTAAAAGAACTACATGAAACACAGAAATGTCCCTTCTAAAGTTTTGATTTTATGTACACATTCGAGAATTCAGCAGAAACTGATGGTACGGGGTTTAGGACACTTTGACATGTGGACTACAGAGACTGAGGATTGGACGACCATCCGGCTTCCTGATCCACAGCAGCCACAGGAGATTTGGGTAGAACTCGGATCCTAAACAAGTAATTTATCTCTTCAGCTGCTGAACGCCTCACTCTTTTCACCATCTGCTCTGTTATTGTGTCTGTCTGATGCTGAGCGGTGGTTACTCAAGTATTTTACTATCAACAGCTGCCTGCTGAGGCTGAAAGCAACACCTTGGAACTGTAACTTTCATCCAGAACACTGAGGGTTTGGTTCAGACAGCCTGACAATTAGCAAAAGCTTGTTATTTTCAATCTTTTGAAATTCATGCAGTAACAAAATCAAAACAGAAATAGTCACCAAGGACACGCTGGAAATAAAAAAACAGCTAATTGCAGAGTGTACTTGCTTCATCGTGTCCTGTATATCTTTTGAGTTTTACCCAGATGTTCATAATTACTATTTCCAGCTGTTAGAGTGTGTTTCCCGCACAGAATTTCCTGCTGTGACATGCATAAACCAAAGCGAAAATAAAACCTTGACAATTATTCAATGTAATCTTTAGTAATTACCAATAATGGTATGAGAGTACATGTGGTTGTGTTTTTCTACAGGATGCCTGCTGTTGTTCATGCATTCAAGATGTGTGTGTGTGTGTTTGGTTTGTGTGTGTGATTATGACCTTTTCGATTCTGCAACGGACACCTCGAATGTGAGCACTGCGTTTTTCCTGAAAACTGAAAACAGAAATACCAATCAGCGTGCAAGAATCCATCTCCTGCTGTTGATAAAACTCACTGACCAAGCAGAACATTTTCATACTTCTGTGCAGAACGCATTTCTCGGTTTTGGCTTTTCAGTAGAACACATTTCCAGCCACAGAACACAGTCTTCACTCTGGATCAGAAATGAGCAGCCCTGCCTAGAGCGAAAACAGAAGCCAAAGTTCAGTATTGTAAATCTTCTCTTTGCAGTTCATCATTCTAAGATATTTTAGAGAAAAGGTGGCATATGTAATAAGTTCAGCGCAGACTCTTGAATTGTATTCTGTTTATCTTTTTTAATGTCGTTCTTGTGACTCTTTTCTCCGTTTTTCCTCTCTTTCACTGTTAGGCCAGCTTCTCACCTGCAGCGTGGCATTTGAGCAACATCATAATTTTTTATTTTGGCTCCCATATAAACAGATGAGAGTATACCCACAGGCAGTGTTTTGGGCACATCTCACCTGCAGCAGCAAAACAAACCTAAGGTCAGCAGTGTGAATACACATGCAACTCTGCTGGTGTGAAACCGGATTTACCCCAAGGTGCAGTCCAACCTTCTTTGTCTTTCCAGTACTTTGTTTTACTCTCGTGCTCATCTCTACAACAAACTAACTCCATCTGTCCTTCCACACCCCTTCATCCTTTCTGCCGTGGGACCCTGCTCCTTTCCTCCCTCCCTTTCTCGTTCACCTCCTTCTGCCCTCCCTATAACATCCGTCACTCTTTACCTTCCTGTCTTTGTCAATCTGAACTTCCAGGAATTCATTCGGAGGGAAGTGCTGCCTTATGAACTCGATAAAACCTCACCCCATCTCAGCTGCTGCACGTCAAATATATTTAGCATTAGTGTTATATAGCATCTAATGTTCATGCTGCATATTAATGAAACAGACTAAGCATTTATGAAACTCATTGATCTCCTTTTTTCACCAGTCATATAGAAATAACACACAAGCACATATATAAAATGACCATATGTTCATCTCTTATTGCCTCTAAATCTTGTCTGGCTGTTTGATAGATCCTACATACTGGAATCTGATCTGGAATCTGATCCACAGACATGATAGTAATCATCGCTCTAAAGAGCTTAGCTAAGCTTCTTTTAACACATTATCAGCAATGCTGCAAACTTAGAGAAGCACTATACACTCACTCCCACCAGTTTATCTAATTCTCTGAATCATATGCTGTTCTGCTAGGTCCTAACACATAAAATAACATCACCTTGTTTAGCAGAGACAATTCTTTGTTTTTCAAAGATGGATTCTCTAAATAAAGTGAGATCTTGTCACATATATATATATATATATATATATATATATATATATATAATATTTTTTTCAGGTTTTAAAATAAGAAATGCTTTCCTCAAGGCAACAAATGAGATGAAATGAAAGTCCTAAAGATCCTTAAAGGATTGCATGTCACTCACTGCCTTTCATGCCAGAAATCTAGACTAAAATCATCTTATGTTCAGAAGAGACAGAGCCATTGTGAATAACGTTATGCACAATCTCATGCAAGAACCGGCAAGATGTGTAGCACTCAAAGTATGTGGTGGAGAAGACTCTCAGCTACTCAATTACACCAAATCTCTCAATATCTGTAAAATTGACTGAGTTTAGTCATTTGTGTGTTGGATAACCTAGCTGTGGCAGCCGTTTTGAAATAGACTGACAACATAAATTAACTAGTTGTAGATGCACAGCCTGTGATTACTTTCTGCAAATTTCACTAAAATCTGTCCAGTGGTGCGTGAGATATTTTTCCCAGGTAATGCAAAAGTTTTAGGCAAAGATGTGCAATCTATAGGACTCAGGGAATGATTTGCAGCTACTACCACACAAACTTTTATCTCAAGATCTGTAAACCTGTCTTAGTTGTAGCCGTTTTTTGTTGGCCAGTAACAATTAGCTGTGTACACCGTCTTGAACTGGGGTGACTCCAAACGTTAATCGGTTGTGGATGGACTTTAAATCATTATTTTCTGAAAATTAGATGGCTTACCTGTGGCAGCCATCTTATGTCGACTTCAAAACTTAATGGTTGTAGATTTAGATCCAAAAATGATTTTCTGAGAATCAGTCCACTGGTTTACTAGAGTTTTTTTTTGCCAACGCTACCAACAAACAAACACACATACATACATTTATAAAAACACTGTTGCATTCCTCCTTCTGTTGTGGGAGTTAATAATATTGTTTTCCACTTGAGGGAATCCTGTTTTTGAATGGTATATTCAAAAACTTGATCTAATTTCTTTTTTGTTTTGTTTTTTAAGCCATGGTGCATATTAAAAGAGGATTAAATTTTAAACACATAATGAGAGGAGAATGGCCAGCACCACGATCCAAATATTAAGATTAATCTGTTTTCCCAGTCAAAGTCTTCTGTCAGTGAGACGCAGGTAAAAGGTTCAAATGTGATGTTCTTTCTATCCCACTGAGCTGCAAAAATACCTTCAAACTGTGCACCACTCCAGCCTGTTAAAAAATAGATGTTCCAAATAAAAAATAGATGTCCTTGAAATTGTGTAACAAGAATATATTGCAAACATATTTTAGACGTAACAAATATAAACCTGTCACAAAGCTGTCGTGGATTAAAAATAAGAGAACTGGTTGCACTTTGGTGCACAGTAATAATATTAAATGTTATTCCTCCTCTCTGCTGGGTGTCTGAAGTCAGCAAGAGGACATGTTGGGTTTCTGTCAAAGCATGTAATTTAAACATGATGCTAATAGCTAATAATTTTATGAGTTGATGCCATTGGCTCAACTATGGAATTCAAATACGTTTTTGACTTGACTGTTTTTTCCTCCACGCTTCACATTCCAGTCTTTCAGGTAAAGGGCAGGTGAACAATTAAAGCTCTGGACCATTAAATCTGTATCAGTGTCTTTTGTCACTCACTGCACAGACTCTGGGATTAGTCTTTCTTACCATTGTACTTAATAAAAGTCTGTTCCTTTACTTTTACTTGATGCATATTCTTTAAAGAAAACTGCAGTTTCTATTCAGATGGGTAAAAATGCAAAATGAGACTTGTTTCTTGCTCATTTTTCAGGTCCTGAAAGAAGAAAAACTCACTACTAGTAATTCTATTTTTCTGACTCCGGTGTCACATGTGGTTTATTGTTTGTTATTAAACAAATACTTCATCAAAATCTAGACTTTGTTTGCATTTTTACGCTGTTTTGTTTCCTTACCATGACCCCTAGCCTTATCTAATTAAAGGCTAGCATTCCTTGAAGGAATGCCAGACTTAAGGTTGAAAAATGACTTGAACTCTTGAAATAATAATTATGCACAGTCTCACACAATATTGCAATATCTTGTGAGATCTCACATGATCGGTGAGTGCTTGTGTTGTGAATTACTCTCAGCTACTATTACACCAAATTTTTGTTCAGTATCTTTGAAATTCACTGAGTTATTGTCATTTTTGTGTAAGCTAAGGTCAACTAGCCATCATGAATTAGGTTGACTAGCGTTAATCAGCTGTAAATGTCAACCCAATAAATATTTTCTAAAAGGTGCATTAAAATTTGTTGTGATTCATGAAATTTTTTTTGTTAAAGTTACAGATAAACAAATGCACACATACACAGACAAATACTTCATTGCTCCATCTTCGCCTTCAGCAAGTGGGAGAAAATAAACAAACAGAAAATAGTTTTATCTTTACAGAAGTTAGTTACCTGCAAAGTTCAGTAATTCTCTTGTACTTTGACAACAGAAGAGTCTTTCACCTTCAGGGACTTAGATGAAACAGATGTTTGTGTTTTAGGTCACAGAGACAGAAGGACATGGGGCGTGGTAGCTTGATTAGCGATGCTAATGCTCTAAACAGAAACCAGCCAACGTAAAAAGCTGAGGCTAATTGTGCATATATTTTGTGTCAGACAGAATCATGAAGCCATGCAGGGTTATGGTTCACTTTTATTAACTTCTTGTGAACTTTATACATACACATGAAAGGTGTTAATACTCTCGTAATTGTTTTAATATTACACAAAAACAAAATAAAATGACAGTGAGAATAATATCAAAATGTGAAATTGAACAGTCAACAATAAAGCAGAAAAAACAACAAATTTGGCATGTCAGTTGTTGAATCACAAGCTGAACAAACACTGTTGATGGAAGAAAGTAACGTAGTCAAACTGTACATTCAGGATAAATGAGCCTGTATGATTTTAAAAATGGTCCGATTACAAATAGGATGCCAAAAAAGCACATCAGCTCATACAAAAAACAGCAGGGCCATGAGAGCTAGCAACTACTGCTTTCTCTGCAAAAGTTAAACCCATACTGAAAGAAACCATGTCATATAGACTATCTAGCAATGAATATTTAGGTCGAGGAACAGATGTACAGCTGTTTTCCCTCCAACAAGTAAAGCCCTGTTTACTTAAGAACAATCTCTGGAAACCTTAGTGTTTTTTCAATGTTTATTGTCGCAAATCAACATGGAAGAAACGAGTTTACATGGATATGGCTGTGCTCATTGAATCTGCTGTAGTTTCCTTGCTAAGCAGGTTTGCCAGATAGGAAATGACTAACCATCATACTGTTGTTTTAAAATTGTTGTATTTTCAACCAAACTATCATATAAGTTGAGTGAGGTGTGCTTTCTTGGAGGGTGGAGGTTGTAAGATTAGTTGTGTGTTATGATTGGTGAACATGAGCAAAGAAAAAGAGGGGGACCCTAAAACTACATTATAAAAACAGTAATTATCGTATATCTGGCAACACTGATGCGCATGTAGTCTGGAGCATGTAAACAACTACATCCAAAATGGTGAATTGTTTGGACCAACAGTGAGGTTGGGTTGCTGCTATATGTTGAAAAGGGTGAGTAGCGCTTGCACAAGTTGATTAACTTGTGCAAGCGCAGAAGAGCTATTGACTGCAGCCGTCTGTGGTGCCTATGTGAAATTTAACACTTTGTGGAGTCCTTTGAAATGCAAACGGTAGCGTCTGAAACCAAAGCTTTCTGGGTTCAGAAAGCTTTGGTTTCAGAGGAAAAGAGCACCGTTGTTGTGTACACGAATGGCTGGACTGCGGCAAAGAACAGTGTCATGTAAATAACCCCTAAAACAATGAAGAAAATATTTTAAGTAACCGAGGATTAGGTGTTATGGCCTGAGGCCATTTGGTTTCCATAAGACTATGCAGTTGCAGGTTGGTGCTTTGCTGGCCCAGCTGTGCAGTTCCACTTCTGGAATTGGTTGGCCTCTTCTGACTCCACCCAATGAACATTCCCTCTGCACTCTGGTTGGACTGCTCGTCTTCTGCTCCTCCAACTACAGCAGAGGCCCATCTAATTTAAATCCAGCTCTACAGTCAAGGAGGGTGGCAGTGATTTAATCTGTGCAGCCTGCTTTTTTGTTTAGGTGTCTTGTTAAAATGTTTGTTCTAGGCTTATTAGTTACTGTTTGAAATGCTAAACTAGTTTATTGCCAGGTCTAATTAAAGTTGTAACCAAGTGTTTTGTTTGAGTCTTGTGGTAACTGTTAACAAGTTTCCAAGTTTCTGAAGGCAGGCCCAAAATCTTACTTGTGGAAACAACTGTTTTGTTCATTTCTTTAGTGACTAAAAGTGTTTGATTTTAGTTTTTTGGTCTGTTTTAAAAGGTTGTATCAGTAGTTATTTTCTCTCCTACTTTGTAGTTGCTTATTTAAGGTTATCTAAATTTGTTAGTTTTGGTTAAATACTTCTTTAACTTGCTTGGATTGTTATTTTACTTTTGTAAACAAGTGTAAACAGTAATTAGTAATGTTAGTGGTACCCTCCTTTTGTTCACTTTTGTTAAACTTGCAAAGACTAAAAAATAAATCACGTTTCTTTTTTCAAACTAATTCCATCTGGTTTAATGTTACTTCTTGTCCCTGGCTAAGCCAAGTCGTAACATTAGAGATCTCATGAAGGATGCTGAAGAATTTATATCAAGAGACCTATACTATGGACAAATGTATTTATTTACACTTATTAATTGTTAAATCCAGGTGTTTCAGTTGGGAGTTGGACCCCTGATTTCCAGTGATATTATGTTAATGTTTCAGCACACCAATACATGTTGAACAATGTTATACTTCCAATTTTGTGGCACCACTTTAAGGAAGGCTCCTCTTATTCCAACATGGCTGTGCCCTAGTCATGTTGTCAAACAAGGTTTGATAAGCTTGGTGTGGGAGAACTTGACTAGCTCACACAGAGTCCTGACCTCAACCCCACTGACCACCTTGGGGATAAACTAGAAAGGAGACTGCAAGCCAGACTTTCTTGTCTAACATCAGTCCCTCATAAATGCTCTACAGCCATGGTTCTCAAACTGTGGTACATGTACCATTGGTGGTACTCAGGATCAATTTAGTGGTGTTCAGAAAAAACTTGTGTATTAAATAATTAGCAAGTTAAATAAATGGCTAAGTCGCCATCATAATCTGAAATGTGAAGTCAAACTAAAAAACAAAAATGAGTAAAACCATTGATTGATTCAGACAAAATAAAATCTTCACTACAAAAAAATTACTTGAAACAAAAATGCAATGTAGGATACTTTGAGAACTCTTGTGGAAACTGGAGTGAATGATGGCTAACTGATCTGCAAATAGGACCACTGAAGTCTCCATAGGATCTGCTTCCAACAAAAGGTACAAAACAACAAGGAAACTTGATTCAAGTTATCTCAAATTTGTATTTATTTGTTTTGGAGCAGGAGAAGAGCTTAGACCATTGTATGTGGTGAAGTTCTCATCAATGATTGCATGGAACAATCTAATCTTAAATGGCATCCTTCAGCTCTGCTTGAAGGATGCCAGTCCCTGTTTGTGTGATGATCATTTGTGGCCCAGTACTTTTGTCCACAAAGTGTATTTGTATTATGTAGCTGGGCTCAAGTCCTTCCCTTGGTCAAAATCAGCCCTGAAACACTTGAAGCATTGCCTGGATTAACTATTGTCCTGTGCCAGAAAATTATATTCATTTCAAAATACTATTTTTTTATACATATAAAGATGAATAACTGTCTTCCAACAATACCAGAGCAGTCATTGTTATGCACAACCACTGAAAGCTTTTTACAGCACCCATAATTGAGGATGAGTAAATCATCTAAAAATTAACAGTAGAAAAAATCTAAAAAGAAAATGTGACATTCTCTTATTTTATGTTAAATTATGTCATTGCTTTTTTATTATTATACCAACCTTAAAGCGAGTGCATTTGTGTACATTGCAGTAAACCCATCTATTCTTATAGGTCAGGTCTATCTATCTTAGAAAAAGGTATTTGCATTATTTATGACCGGTTATTCTGATTTACTGCAGGTGTACTGAGAGAAATTTACAGTTGTTTTTCACAATTCAGAGGATGCTGACAAATATGCACCAGCCTGCACCAAAATGCATAGTTTGACCACCAATAAAAGCAATTTTACAAGGAAGCACATCACAATCTGAGTCAATATGCAACTTCTATTTATAATTTCTTATCTTAATTAACACCAATTTGATCCTTTACATTTTTGAAGATTATAAAGAGGACAATCATGTCTTAAAATCACATCATTTGGCTGCAGCATGTAACCACGTGATGACATTGACCTTTGTTCACTATAAACAAAAGCAAATTGTTAGCAGGCGTTAGTGTTTTATGATTACCTTCTGCCATGAAAGGCAGGTGAAAATGGAATTACCTGTGAGCATGTTTGGTTGTCTGTCTGTCTTTGAGCAAAATATCTCAAGAACCACTGGATAGGTCTTAAAACAGAAAGTTATCATTAGACAGGGTTGAAATGCTGAAGGTGTTTTCAAGGTTTGGAAAGTGCTTGATTTCTGTATAAAGTCCTTAAAAGTGCTTGATATTTTTAACCGCACAGTTTTATAATAAAGAGCACTCTAAAAGTTAAATTTAAAATCCTAATTTTATATTTTTATGTCAAAGACACAAAAATAGGGAGCGATCATTTTGCCTTTGATGAAGTCTCAAAGCCTCACTGCCACTCAGAGTTAATTGAATATGGAGGATTTTTTTTGTTAAATTAGTGTTTGTTTTGTGACCAGCCAGGTGTAGGGGGTGTTTGTGAGAGATATTTCAAAACAAAAATTTTTCTTGTATTTTAGTTTACTTTGTCCCTGCTATGTAGAATACTATCAGAAGACATTATAAATAACAGAAATGAATAACTTTGTATGATAGTGAGTTGAAACTGGTTTAAACGTATTGTTTTATCTCCAAAGTGTGGTGCTGGAAAAGTTTGAAAATTGACCTTGAAAATGCTTGAAAAGTGCTTGAATTTTACACTGGGAAAAGTGTACGAACCCTGATTAGATGTAAATCTACAATTGATTGACTTTTGGAGTTAACCCCATTTTCTGATGGCTGCCATAGTTAATCATCCTCCAGTACTGCATTCTCATTGTGAATGCTAACGGAGACCAGTGGCCTGATATGGGGACAAAATGCCATTTTGCTGCACTGCTTGGGGGAAGAGGGACAACATCTTTTCTGCACTCTTCCAGAGCGGGGTGCAGCATTTGATGGGGATGTGGCTGCACTGGAGAAGCATATTGTGCCCAGTGTTGATGGGTTGGGGTGTGGACATACATTTGAACAGACACACGTGTGTAGCATGCAGATGAGGCCATGGGTCAGTGTGCTGCTGGACTGCTGGACTCAAGGTGTTGCCAGAGGTCAGCTCATTTCTAGTGCTTATCTTGTCTTGGTGCTGTGGGAGATGGGTTGCTACTTAGGGATCCCCCAACACAGAACTGGCACTGGGGTGGGGGTGGGGGTGGGAGGTGTTAGATGCAACGGCAGAGGACTGTGTGATGAGGTAAGTTAGTTGAACGAAGATGATTGTGGAAAAAAAATAGCAAGGACTGTGGTTAAGGGTCTTGTGGTTTTGAGCTGATTTCAGTTGTAATTTTGATGGTGTTTTTTTGCCTTGTGAGGAAGACTATTTGCATTTGAGAGCATTTCTGCTAATCGAAGTTTTGAAGATGGATTGTGTTAACTTTGTTTGGCATTGTAGTGGCACTGGTCTTTCTGAGGGAATTCTGATTTTGCTGTGAGTGAATGGTGATGTTTGATTGGGTGGCAGGGGAAATGTTGTGTTCTGAGGTTGATACAGTGAATGCATGTGTTCTGTTGTGTTGTTGTTTCTGCTCTTGGTTACTGGATGGTATGGTTGTGACACTGTATGGCTGAAAAGCTAGTGGTTGAGTAGGGAGGAGGAGACGTAGGAGGAGACTAGAGAGTTCCTGTTATGTCACTTGTCAAGCTAAGACGCATGTAAAAAAAGTTCCTGGATTTTACTGGCCGTCTCCTGCTTTTCATTTACACCCACCACAACAGTTAGCAAAGACAAAAATGACTATAACGCAGTCACTTTAAAAAATTTTGAGCTAAAGCTTGATGTGGTAGTAGCTGAGAGTCGCCCTCATCATAGACTCATAGAACTGTAGGTAATGTTGCATAAACCTAAACAAGTGTGTGTGTGTCTATCTATCTATCTATCTATATATATATATATATATATATATATATATATATATAGTTTTGTTTGTTTGTTTGTTTGTTCTATGAACCTAACCAAGCATGGACTGAAAGGAAAAGGAAGAGTAATGTGCCAAAGCCTCAACGTAAAGTGCTGCAGAGGGAAACAAAGACTGTATGCTGTGGTGCTGATAATCAGCTGTGCATTCTTGGATCCAAGTAAGAGTGAGAATGTCAAAAACTCCTCTTTCTTATGATGGGAGTTACAAAGTTTTAAATAACTAAGAGAAACAAAAAACATGAAACAAAGAAAAACACTAAAGAGCAACTTCTCCTTGCAGTGTTCAAACAAAATCGCCCTGCAGACCCTGGCAAACAGTAATTCAATAGAGATATTTATTACTGCAGATGCCTAACCTCCAGTAAGTAGAAAACAATGCTTTGCTAAAGCACCTGAGCTCTACTGCAGTGTGTCCTCATGCATCTATTATAGTCAAGTCGGTGTGTTTTGTCCAACCACAAGCAGTAGTTGTTAAAGGGACAGTGTGGTCATTTTATAGGTGATTTTCTATCACATAGTTCTCAGTAGAAATCAGCCGTGACATCAGTCATAGAGCATGGATTATAAAGAAAAGTAGAAGTCTTCATCCACACCAGGTTAATTGCTAGCCAAATGAGGGTCCATTTTAAAATAGTTTTTAGGCTTAAAAAACAACTTTTTCTCAAAAAAAACAAACTAATGTTAACAAATGCTCATTAGCTAATACTAAACCTCTACACTTTTGCATGACACAATTTGTTTAGTTTGTCACAGTTTTCTCAACCATACAACGTCCATGTAACTACCCAAACATACAGTATGTGTGCTGAACGTAGTTCATGTACAGTATTTGCTAATGGTGCTGAGGCCAGGAATATATCAGTATTTACTGTGAGTAAACTTTTGAATACACTGATCAGGCAGACAGATATATTTGCAGCCTTAGTACCATTGGCTATTCCTTTAGGAAAATATCAAAGTATGAATTTGCAGCTTGTCAAAAAAGTCATATTCTGGGTCTGAGCCTGGGTTTGGTCCTAGATAAATGGAACTGGGAAAAGACCTCTGGTTCCCTGAACAGTGTAGGAGAACAAAGCCTGAAAGGGGATCAAAGATCAAGTCTATGTCAAAGTGCTGATAACTGCAAGAGTGTTTTACATCAGAAGTTCCACATGTCACGGGACAGTGATGGATTGTAAAGTAAAGCATCCTAGTAAAGCATCAGGGAACGTGCCATGTCCTTGGCAGTGGAAAGTGTGGACTGGTATCTTAAGAAGGATATCCCAGGTCAAAGGTCACACAGCGCCGGCAGGATATCCTCCCTTCCTCTCCTACTGTTCCCTTCAGCCCCTGCTCAGAGCCAGCACACTTCTGTTTCTGAACAGAACATTTAATCCCATTTCCAGTGTGAGAATCGTGACAATGGAGTGAAATAATTTCAATTCTTTCCGCTATTGTCTGATTCAGCATGTAACACTATGAAGCAAATTGCTCTTCTTGTTTCCAGATAAAATGCCAACAGTTGATTTGAATGTGGAAAAAAAAAATCAAGCCCATTTTTTTTTTGTCGTAATCTTCAAGCTGTTTTACAAAAATCCAATTGTATGATTTAGTACTCCAAATAGTTGGGTGAGACAGAGATGAATTATGAACAAAGTCTTCAAAACTAAAACGAATCTTGACAAATGTGAAATAGTCATTCTAAGGATGAGTTTATTTTAGCACGACAACATACAGCTTGCTCTTTTTTACTCTTCACTGACAAAGATGGAACGACAATGTTTTGATCGTGATTATTTGTGTTCATTTGTCTGTACTGTTGGGAAGATATCTCATGAGCCACTAAAATAGATGTATGAAACTTCAGAAGGTAATCATTGGAGGTACATCTACAACTGATTATTTTTGGACTCAACCAAATTCAAGATGGCCACCACAGTTTATTAACTTTAGCAACACAAAAATGTTTTTTTTTCAAGCTTTATTCAAAATGATAGTAACGTTGTCATTTCTCAACATAAAATAATCTTAGTATAAAATATAAAAGTTGGCGGGTGATATGTATTGCTTTCTAGGAATGCTAGGCTTTCATTATCATTAAAAAAAATCTTTATGTTTCAGCTAAGTTTTTCTTATTATTACTGATACTTTTGCCTCAGTAGTACTCATAATCCAACCTTGTATTAGCTCAATAATCATAAATACTAATGAATAGCTAACACATCCGATAAGAGTTTGGAGGGCAGACTCATTTACAAACGTGTGTATGACAACAGCAAACAGCCATGTACCCAATAACTTTGTCCCCAAACACTCTCCCCCTGAGTTACTGTTCGCCATTCTAATAAATCTTCCTGCCAGAAACTATAGAGCTTCTTGTCATACCTGCCCGTAGCAGAAAACAAAGAGAGTCAGAAATAAAGCATTAAATATTAAAGTGTCGACTATTTGGAGTTTCCTCTCAGCAATCTGACAAGCCATTACTCAGCACGTCCGACTCGAAACAAAATTCTTTCCCTTTGACTGCCACATTTCCTGAAACCTGGGCAGTGACATCATTTTCCATAATGAACTTTAGTTTGAAGCCTTTGTGATCACAGCTTCCTTTACTTTAGAGCTGTAACTTTGTTTTACAAAAACATAAATGCTATTTTTAAATGTTACACAAAGACCCAACAGAAATATGATATGTAAATATTACTCATTGCTGTACACCTCTGAAGGCAGCATCTCCTGTGAAGTTCTGCTATCAGTCAGTCATAATTACATCCTATTATATCCTGTAATCATTTTGAGTTATCAGCAAGTGATCTAAGTATTATCTAAGTCAGTACTTAAACTCTCAAAAATGGGTTAAAACTAAACTACTATTTCTGGACTATAAGGCAAACTTAAAAGCCTTAAATTTTCTCCAAAAATGACAGTGTGTCTTATGTAAGAAATCGTAATGTTTTAGTACGACTTTAGTAATCTACAAAGCCGCATCGCTTGCAGCATTAAGGCTCAGTTATAGTCATGCAGTGCTCCGCGCACGGCAAAGTAACAAAAATTGGGAGGTGCGCGACAATGCGCCTTATAGTCCGGTGCACTTTATGTATGACAAAAATTTGAAAATGGACCATTCATTGACAGTGTGTCTTATAATCCAGTGCACCCTATAGTGCAGAAAATATGGTAGGTAAATAATGCTCATTTGAACATGCAGCAGCAAATAAAGAATTATATAAATCAATAAAAATCAACATCTGAATTTTTTTTATATATTTATTAAGGGAAATTTAATTTACATGGAGGGGTGGGAATTAAAAACTGTACTGCAGCCAGCCACCAGGAGGCTCTTGTCTTCTGTGGCTTCAACTTCAAGCTTCTGGCCATGTCTCTAGTTATAGTAGGTCTCAATGGGTAATTGAATAGGTAGTTGATTTGAGACCAGAAGTTCAAGGAAACGCACCAAGAATATAATGTTGATTACGGATGAAAATATAATTAAACAAAGATCAGTACCTGTTCCACTGAGGAAAACTAATCATTCCAGAACCTAAAAAAGGTGTTGAAGTTTTTAGCCTTCCATGTCAGTGCAACAATAATAACCCAAAACACATTGCTTCTGTTAAAAAATGTGTCCTGTGGCCAAAAGTGGAAAAAAGCTATTCATAAATGTTAACCAGGAAGCTGATAAAATCAAAAATGTTAAAGCTGCATATAAAAATAACACACTAAAATGATCTGTTAAATAAAATAGACTGATTTTATTTAAATAAAAATAATAAATAAAGTAGACAAATGTTTATTCATCTTATCTACCTGAACAAAAATTTAAAAAGGCTATAAATTAAAAATGACAAATGTGAAATAGTCATGAAATAGTCAAAAAGTGAAATTCTGGCATTTAAATAGATTTTTTTTAGAATTTGTTTTTCTTTTGGTTGAAATATTACATATTTTCCTCACATATTCCCAAGATTACAATAGCAAGAAGGCACACTGGGAGTTAAAGTTTCCTGAATGCATTTTTTTACTTTCCGTATCTCCTCCTGAGATTATTTGGTTAAAAAGCTTTAGCTAGGTCGGATCCTCTGCATTGTATTTATTCCAATTTTTTTAAGTGGCTCTCCAGGAGGAAGCCGATTCATTAACGGCCGTTTACAGAGAAGCTACTGGCTGAAAAACAGAAAAGGTAGGTAATCAGTGAGAAATAGCAAGGAGCAAGAGAAAGAGAGAGAGAAAGAGTGAGGCATGGAGGCACCGGAGAGTTTAAGACGGGGAGAGAGATGAGCAGAATTAAAAATGCAGGGGCAGGGAACACAAAAGGAGAAGCTGGAACAATCTTCATGTTACAACACAGGACCGTATCCCTGCACCACAGACAGCTCTGCAGGCCAAACAGTGTTTTATTCATGCAAACGCCGTCACAAAAAAAGTGCAAAGCTTCAAGGCTGTTCGGGCTGTTGCTCAATTATTTATCAAGTAGAGAAATGCATCCTGATTGAAGTTGCTTTGAACTTGGGGCATCATTTTTCACAGCTGTTTTTTTTTTTTTCTGTCTTTCGCTCTCTCTTTTGGCTGTGTGTAATGTACCGCCAAACAGAGCTTCATCTCACAGTCCTTACCCACCGGGACTATGACTGTTAATTTATATCAATTTGAATTTTTTATAATGCAAAAACTTATTCATGCTAAATTAAGTCCTCATAATGTCTTAATAGCAGCGAGCTATATCCTGCTGCTTGTGAATAATTTTATCACTTTAGACATGCTGAGCCATTCAGTTTTTCATCTTTGACATATTATGTTGTGATTAATATGCATGGAGATCTGTTTCATTCTGAGTACGGGTGACATTAATAGCGGTGGTCCTTTTTTGTTTGTTTGTTTGTTTGTTTGATGTTGAGTCATTTTTCTTTATCAGACCTGGGTGAGATGGTAATTTTTTAAATGTTCTCAGGTTTACAAGGTACAACCATTTTAATATTGTTCAATTTTCAAATAGGTTTCTCTAGAGGGATAGTTGAGATCTTTTTAAATGGCATTCTGTTGAAAGAGTGTGAACTAAATATGTTCAAAACCAAGGTGAAAAGCTGTTGCCTAAAACAACATTGATCTAAAAGCATTTTACAATGGTTCATTCAAACTCTATGTTATTAACATTTATATCACTGTGATTTTTTTTATGTGATTATTTTGGCAGAAAATCTGCCACAAGTTCCCTGGGCTGCATCACTATGGGGCGCCGTTTGTAAACGAGCTTGTGCTAAAAATTCATGCCTAAATTTTGTCACATTTAGCTTCAAACACTGTTTAAAAATGTAGTGTTGATTTTCTGATGTCACTTTTTACAACATTTAGCTAGTTAAATGTAATTGTTACAGCTACATGCTAAATATAAATCTAAAT
>NC_051430.1:9003505-9024262 GCF_001649575.2 Kryptolebias marmoratus | reverse complement strand
ATTTAGATTTAACATTTAGGATTTATATTTATATTTAGCATGTAGCTGTAACAATTACATTTAACTAGCTAAATGTTGTAAAAAGTGACATCAGAAAATCAACACTACATTTTTAAACAGTGTTTGAAGCTAAATGTGACAAAATTTAGGCATGAATTTTTAAATGTGACAAAATTTAGGCATGAATTTTTAGCACAAGCTCCTTTACAAACGGCGCCCCATAGTGTTTGAAGCTAAATGTGACAAAATTTAGGCATGAATTTTTAGCACAAGCTCGTTTACAAACGGCGCCCCACACATCACAAGCACTGAAGCTAACTGCTGCTCTCGCTTCTTGCAAATAACCACAATTTTCTGTTTATAACCATGTCATGTGAAATTGATTGTGCTGTAAAGATTGCTAAAATAGTGTTTGCATATGCCACTATGAAATCTTTAAAACTGGAGTTCATTCAAGATGGCAGCATTCCACTTTGGACATGGTTCTGCTCGGACTAGCTGTTAGCATGTCAATTAATCGTTACGGGCTGCTTTCCTAGACAGTGCTTAGACAAAGCTAGGAGTAGGCCCTAACCAGGATTAGTTAGGCCAAGTGGGTGTCATTGACCATGTTATACATCTGATTTAGTTAGTCTGGGAGAATGGAGCCCTGAACCAGGGTAGGTTAAACCAGCACTCCAGAACAAAAATACCCAGAATAGACTAGAAAGTACAATTTAATTTGTGGAGGGAAATCAAAGTTGGTTAAAAAAAAACTCTGAGTATGAATAAAACACTACTAAAGCAAATACAGTAGTGTCAAATCATCCAGTTATTTCAAATAATAAACGCATGGCAATGATGGAGCAACAAAAAGGTGCCAGGGCTTTAATTTGCACCTAATTCAGTGCAGATAAAAAAATGTAACCACAAGACCAGTGGAACAGCTTCAGGTGAGATACCGTCCTTATGATATGAATTTCACTTTTTTATTTTTTTATTTTGTAACACCAGTTTTCTTGATTGACATTAGATAGATGCTGTGGGAGAACCTTAACTTGGTTTTGAAAAATGAGAGCCAAGACCAACAAGAAAAGAGCTATTTATTACTGGTGGTGGACCACAAAAACAAAATAACATCACTGATTTACTCACTGACTGGCTGTCTGGATTAATAGAGCATCTGATCTGAGTTTCACTGCACACCCAGGTCTGATTACTGCCAGACCTGTAGAATCAATAAATCACAGAGCCATTACCCACACATGGAAAAAACATAAAACAGTGGTGAACCTTCCCAGGAGTGGCCAGCCGACCAAAATCTCTCCAAAAGCAGGAGGTCCCATCTAAACATCTAAAGCTTTGAAGGTCTCACTTTAAGGTCAGAGTTCACGATTTAACAACAAGAAAGAGACAAAAATGGCCTTCATGAGAGAGTTTCAACATGATAACCACTGCTGAGCAAAAAGAACACAGAGACCTGTCTCACATTTGCCAAAAAACATCCTGAAGATCCACAAGACCGCTGGGAAAATTTGGACTGAGACAAAAGTGGAACTTTTGGGAAGGGGTGCAACCCATCTTATCTGGTAATAAACTGGCACTACAATTCAGAAAAAGAACATATAAAAAGTAAAACATGGTGGTGGCAGTTTGATGGTCTGGGACTGCTTTCTTCAGTACCCGGATGGCTTGCTGAAATTGATGAAACCATGAATTCTGCTCTCTACCAAACAATTCTGACAGGGAACATCTGGTTATCAGTTTGTCACTTGGGTTCTGCAGAAGGACGATGATCCGAAGCACAGCAGCAACATTCCTCAACAGCCATGCGACCATTTGTCACAAATACTCGCAACCAGTTCTAAGGTTTAGGAGGCAATTTGTTTTTCATGTAGGGCCAGGTTGGTTTGCATAGCTTTTTTTACTTAATGAATAAAACCCTCATTTAAAAACTGCATTTTCTATTTACTCAGGTTATCTTTGTCTGATATTAACATTTGTTTTCTGATCAGAAACAAAAGATATTTCTAAGGGAGCAAATGCTTTTCACAGCACTGTTCAGCTCGATGAAACCACATGTCACACTGATGCATGCCTCATCTTTTCCCCCCCATCTGAAACACAGGTCGCTGTTTGTGGTTTCATCTTTGTTTCTGTCTCTGCCCCCGACTTTCTCCCTCGTTTTCCCTCCAGTTCTTTGTCTTTTTCAGGCTTTGTGTCTGGTTCAGTAGGTCGGCTCGAATGTCGGTGTCAGATGGAAATCCCTGGCAGGCCTGCTGTTTTACCACAGCGACAGAATAAAAGATCAGCCGTTTGGAGGTGACGAATACAGATTCCTTTACTGGTGCGAAAGCAGAGGCAGGGGCTCCAATTAAAATGTTGCTGCGTGGCAGGGGTATGCAACGTGTTTGTCCTGTCTGCTGTATACTTTTGCATGGAGAAGTCCAATGATGATGGCATTTTTTTCTAAGTCTTTTACCAGGCACAGCTTGGAGCTTACAGCTGCCCTCTGATTTCAAGTTACAATGCAATGATTTGAGAATAAAACATGAAACCAAAGCATAAAGTGTTAAAAGAGGAGATTAGTTTAAACATGTATGAGCGAACTAGGTCAGGAAAGATCTTTTTTCTTGGTGCAAACTCAAAGTTTGTTTACTAACTCGACTGATGAGATATCTCCCATGCATTGATCAGATTTTGAACATGAAGGTGCACTGAGTAAAATGTTTACATGCTGCCAGGAAGTAAACAAGCATCCTTTGCTTGCTTGTTGGGACCAATCAAAAGCTTGGGCAAAGGACATGAAAGCCCAAAACCATGTGGGGTGGGCAGGACTTAGGTCTGTCTGAGTGCATGTGTTTAGACACGCTCATTTTTAATGCTATTTCTTGTACCGGGAGTCAGTGTTTATTTGTGTGCTGTGCGCCATCTGTGTTACTAAACCTGTGTCAAAGGAACTAGGAGCACTGCACGACACCCCGCTAAACCCGAGAGCCACAGGTTGATGCCTCTGCAGCACTCGTCTCTGTGAAATAAAGAAAACACGTCAGTTTTAAATGCATTTGCACCCCTGGGATCACAGACATGAAAACGTAGCCCTGCTGTAATGTCTGACAACAAGTTTCGTTTTGAGAAATTTAGCCTTTCAAATGTGCTCTGAGGAGCAGGCTTCTTGTGCCTACTGTATGGGCTGTTGTTTTATTTAACTTGCTTGCATCACTATTACAGTTACCCAGAGAGCACCAGGTGAAAGAGACTACAGATTTATTTTGTAGGTTTGGTTGGCGCGTTAGCACAAGTTTTCTCATTGGTGCTGGGCTGATTAGCATATTCCATCGTGTTAAACAAATAGAAGACAATGAGGACCCTGGGGACCCGGAGCAAACATGTGTACAGCAGATCAATCTGCTACCAGTGGAGTACAACGGCCTGTTGTTCCCCATGCATTGAAGATGAATGTCTTCAGTGCTTCAGTTAATACTGTACAAGCAGCAGTGTGATTGTGGCACTCCTGCACTTTTAATCAAGAAAGTCACTTTATTTGTTGCTATGCGCACCACTGCTATCAGGGAAAAAAAATCATCAGATCAGAAAACTATATAAAGGCCTAGAATTGTTTATTGGAATGCATATTGCCCGTCCCCTTTCATGCCAGAATTTTAAACTAAGATCATCTTATGTTAAGAAATGTTGTAGCTGTTTTGGTGTAACATTAAAAAAAACATTATGTGCCTTCTTAGCTATACTGCGAGATCTCACACTCAGAGTATGCATTTTGAATGACTCTCAGTTACTGGCACACTAAATTTTAGCTCAATGCCTGTAAAATTGATTAAAATATAGCCATTTTTGTGTTGGCCAATGTTGATTAGCTGTGGCGGCCATTATCGACTGGACTAACTCCGAAAGTTAATCAGTTGTAGCTGTACAACCAATAATTATCTGTAAGTATCATTAAAATCTGTCCAGTGGTTCATGATATATTTTGCAAACATGTTTGATTCCAACGGTTAATGATCAAGATTTAGGCAATGATCTTGTACAATGAGTGGTGCTTGGAGTATGTGTTGTGAATAATTATCAGCTACTACCACACCAACGTTTAGCTCAATATCTGTAAAACTGACTGAATTATAGCCATTTTTGTGTTTTCCATAGTCAGTTGGCCGTGGCAGCCATCTTGAGATTGATTGACTCCAAATGCTTGAGTTGTAGAAGTACATCCACTGACTACTTTCTGAATTTTTCATTAAAATTTGTCTAGTGGCTTATGAGATATTTTGCTAACAGGTAGACCAACAAGGTCAAAAACATTATCTCAGACTTTTGTTTTCTGACTTTGGTGGGCAATACAAAATGAATAGCAGAATACCCCAATAAATTCAAACAACCAAATTGCAGATGTTTCTGCTTACTTTTGAAGTTTTAGTTATAAACAAAAACTTCTGAATGACCAATTGTTGGAGCTGTGGTAAAAGAGTCAAGAGGTTGTGTTGAATTCAAAGCTTTTACATAACAAGAATCATGAATGCTTACTGTGTAAATGTCATTTCTTTCTCTGCTTAGCTTCTCTATCCTATGATTACGTGTTTTTCTTATCTTTCTATTGTAATAAGACAAAAAAACTAAGCAAATTATATATTGTGCTGTTTGTTTCCATAGTGACTAAATGCAGTACAAGAGCTGCCAAACCAACACTCCCACATGATTTCAATGAAAATAAAAAGGAAGAAAATTAGAGTGAATTTAAACACCTGGTTAGTCAGAGTTTATTGTGAAGCTGTGTTACATTTAAGAAACTAGAGTTTTTGTAAAACAAAAAAACTTTCTTATGTAAATCAAAGCTAGCATGGCAAACAAAATGTGTTTTTGATTTTCTGCTTCAACAAAGTAGATCCCAAAGTTTAAATGATAGATTTATTTTTTCTCTTTGTCAGTAAATTTTATTAAATTATTTACTTCAATTATTTCTGTTTTACTTTCTAATTTTAATCAAACACATTTTAAGGAGAAAATCCATCTTTAGAAGAGTAGAGAGAATGTGTTGGTTTGTCTCGAAGTCATGATCCATCCTGGTTCTGCTGGAGGTTTCTTCCTGCTAAAAGGGAGTTTTTCCTATCCACCGTCGCCAAAATGCTCCTCAGCATGGGAGACTGCGACTTAGTGAAGATTCAATGCAATCTGCTGGCTTCCTTAGATAGATAACTTTTACTAACAAGCATTTTGTAATGTATGTCAGTGTTTTTGTACAGTATTTACATAAATGTTGGTATTTTTTGCAATTTAAATAAATTGAACTGAGCTGAATTAATAATACAAGTGAAAAGTTGTACAATTTCCCAACAAGAAGCTACAAAATCTACCACCAAGATGTAGATGAAAATAAAAAAGAAAGAGACAAGTAATGATGGAGAATTTGTTTTGTTTTGTTGTTGTTCCTAGACGACGCAATCATCCACAGAAAACATTGAAAGAAATTTTTTTTTCCAGTGGAATGTCTTTAAAAAATACTTAGTCAAAAGCTTAAAGGATCAGAACGATATTCTGTGGCTTCTCTTTGGAAAAATAAGACCTCGAGTGTATGAAAATGTCAAAAGAAAGGTGTGTTATATAACTCAATATAGCTACAATGCAGAAAAAGCCTTAAGTAGGCAAAAAAGAAAAGAAAAAGGCAAGCAAACACACTGTATGACAAACTAATGATAGAATGAGGACCGGGAGTGATTACAAGCGGAGACAGCTGATTCGATTAGTGAATGAGAGACAGGTAAGAGATGAGGTGCAGGACTCTGAAGCAGGACTGAGGTAATGAGATAGAAAAATAACACAGAGAGAAAGTGGAAAGCTAAACACGAGGAATCTCAAAACAAGGAAGTAAGAAAAAGAAAACACAATGAGCAACATGACAAGATAAACTGACTCCAAAAACCAACAACCTCAAATCTACAAAACAAAACCCAAAGAGCCCAAAATCATGACAATGTGTTGTTACAACTGGCTCAAAAGCAAGACAAAATAGGGAGGCAACACAAGGTTTAAGCAAAAACAAAATAACTTGATTTTTAATTTAACTCAATAAACTCAAATTGAGAAGAATAATGACAAAAAAGTTATTATTTTATTACAATGTCAGTCAGTCAGTAGTGTTTGTGTGCAGACAGGAGTGAAACACCAGTGCATGAGGTGTTGCATGTAGAAAACTCGAACCAAAAGCTGTGGTGCAAATGGGGAACAGAATTCTTCTGTGAATCCATTAGTCTGAGTGCAGTCAGCTTTTATAGTGGGAACGCTGGGTGTGCAGGTGATCGCAATGCACTAATGACCAGCCACACTCACTGCACATCTGAAACACAGAGTATTAAAGACAGCCAGCCCAGCGGTAAAGGGCGAGGTCGTCACAGAGTAAATACATTTACCCACAGACGGCTGCATTGCAAGTACATCAACAACAGTAACAATGACAGATAGCAGAAGAGGGTTTGTGTTACTCACCCTTTTCAACATGTAGGAGCAACCCAACCTCACTGTCACTCCCTGTCACTCCAAACAAATGTACGTGTTTGGATGGAACTGTTCACACGCTTGAGAGACTTGTGTCAGCGCCAGCTAGTGACCTGGCATGGAAACTACAGTGGCTCTAACGGGCACAGGAACGCTGTGTAAACGTGTAAATTTTTCCCAGTCAGCATTGGAAAATCTCTAACGCCTCAAGGAGACCGGTCACATGTAAGCGTAACCTCAATTTTATGAAGACAGGTGATGTTAATTACATTTTCTCAGCCCAAATCAGCATAATTATGTTGCCCATCACTTCGGATTCAAACATATATATTGTGGCATTTATTTATGCAACACCTGACCGTGAAGTCTAGGCACAAATTTATGAAGTACTGGTGCATTTAAGTCGTGTTCGAAATCCAAAAACACCAAGCTGTCCCCTATTCCTTTTTCAGTCTGTTATATAACAACCATAGTGATGTAAGTGAGTGAACATTTTAACCCATGAGTTTGAAAAGTTTCTGGATTATTTTACTCTAAAATCATTTGACTTTTTTGGAATGAAGAAATCTGACGTTGGGATTGCTACCTCTGCTTAAGCTATCTTTGCCTCATCCCCAAGCAGTGACATCCAATGTGTCTCAAAATGGCTTCAATTTGCGTGTAACAAAGATTAGAGACTTGTGAGGGGGACAGATGCTTTGCTCTCTATGTACCTTTGCAAAAGCAGTAGCCCTCTTTCTCTCTGCTAAGTGAACTAGCTGAGGGTTGGGAAAGCACAGGCACTTGTCAGAGACAAGAAGATCACAGGAAAGAAACCGTGCACCCCTCCTCTTAATTTAGTTCTGCCGTCTGTGTAAACAAAGCAATAATTAGAGGCATTACTTTTTAGAAACACATTTATACAATTTGCACTTTGCATGTCAGCGTTGAGCCTTGCAGGCTTTTTTGTACACATAAAAAAGACTAATAATCTATAAGAACATTGTCTGGTTGCTATCAGCTGATTACAACAACACAGATTTAACACAGGACATGCGCGCATCCAACAATTTGTTTTCACAGGCTTTGTGTTTTGTTTGTTGTGCGCTTTAACACAATAAATTTATACACCACAAGTTTTTAGACCAAAGCAACGTAATTTATTCATACATGCAGATATTTGTTCCACTTTGCAACAGGACATGCACAGCTAGGTTTTTGGCCACATGCAAGAGTTTGTGCAGCTGGAGATTCCACGACTAACTGGTGGTGGTGGTGGAGGAGGGAGCACAAAGTCGGTCCGCTTTTGTGAATACTTGCCTCTAGTTGCGTCATTGCCAATCTTTGCTCTCTAGCAGAACCCTAAAACATGCAGGCGTGCACAAAGCCTGCCAAGCTAATGTCTGTAAGACACAGACAAGCGAGAAGAAAACAAAAAAACAGATTAACTTTAGGAGGCTCATGGGTGCTTTCTTCACAAAGCACAATTGCCCCACTTTTAAACCTTTTCATGAACGACTTTTTTTCCCTAGTAGTTTTGTTTAGGGTGTCCCAACCCCCCACCCCCTACCCCATGAAATCCAACTCAAACTATCTAAACAGATAGAAGAAACAAATAGAGCTTAGTTTGAGAAATAAACACAGCTAAGGCGAGCGGTTTTTATTCCACTCACAGAGAGACATAGATGCACCATCCACGCATTTAAATGCTCCTCTCCACAGGCAAGGGGTGGGGTGGGGGGGACAAAGAGAAAGAAATGAGGGTAGGGGTAAAAAGATGCAAACATGAGCAGAGGAGGAATAAGGAAGCAGGAAGGAGATCAATAGCAGGACGAGATACAAACAATGGCTGGGGATGGATGGGGGCAGAAAAGAGTTGATTTCTGGGGCTGCACCTCCCTGCCAGTTGAGACAGAGACATATACACAGGGAGGTGTTTGAAGTGAAGACAGGCTTCTTTTTTTTCACAGAACTCCCCTATCTGATGACAAAGAGAAGGGATGAATAGGAAAAGGGATGGCACATTCAAATGTGCAGGGTAAAAAGGGGACGAATGAGTAACCAGGCTGCAAACTTAAAAAAAAAAAGGGAAAATGGGAGAGTGGAACAGAGAGGTAAAAAATAATAAGAGGAAAGAAAAAGGTAAGAAGATGAGGCTTTTTCTGAAAAGAAATGATATGATTTGATGAGGAATAGAGAGGAATCGCAGCTCTTCACATTCCAGGATGCATTTGCCACCCCTCCAGCTCAATCTGATCACATTTTAAATTCCGTCACAATGTCTCCTTTATTAGCTTGCCAATATAAACATAAGAGCATTATAATTGCTGCCTGCCTACAGAGAATTTAGCTTAGCGTTTTATGAAATGACACTACGCACGGCTGCCAAAGACATCATGGATGGGGGCTGCAGGGCTGTTTCAAATGCTTACAATTAAACATATTAATGGGGCTCAGATTACACCACTATCCACATAATCACATTGCTTACAGTGCTTATCTGATGCGATGGCTTTCTGTGAAGCTGTTCTCCACCTCGCCTGTTATTACCAAGCCTTGCATGAGGAGCTAATCTTTTGTCATTACACTATCACAAAATATCTGTTGCCGCCACTAAAGTCAATAAAAACCAATTAGGCATTCTTTAGAGAAGTTTTTTTTTTTTTTTTTCATCTGAACGCGTAGCGTAGTGATGTGTATGACACAGTTTATGAGGTCTATATGTGGCGGAGATATGAGACGAGTGGCAGCAGGGAGCTTTGAAGAGAAAAAAAAAACAGAAGGCTGCAGAAGAAACTGATATCAGGAGCCAAGGCCTTATCTGTTTAATGACATTTTAATGACTTGTAGTCCTTGTCTGTTTATACTATACAAAATATGGTCCAAAATAACGGAAATTGCATCTAATGTAACACTTTTATTATTTAATACTTTAATAGTAAGTTTTTCCTTTGGCTGCTAGAAAAGTTAGGCATGTTGGAATAAAATGTCAAAGATTGTCAACCCCCAGCCAGTCAAGGCAACTGGCTGCCCATCCTGAGCCTGGTTCTGTTTCTGCTGAGGTTTCTTTCTGGTAAAAGGGAGACAATCCTCCCCCCTGTCACCCACCACAATGTACTTGCTGAGGATGTGTGACATGAAAGTAAAAGTTTGACACAATCGGCTGGATTCCTTACATTGACAATATTTAATTGATTATCATTTTGTAATACATTAGCTCTGGCTGTAGTAAAATTGAACTGAATTGACTAATGTGTGTAATCTTAATTGCATATTGATTTGTTTTGGACAGAGTTGGGTTGCATATATTTTGAGATGATTTGGACTTATCACAATTTTTTTAGTGCCCTGAAATGACTGTTGTTGTGAATATAAATAAACTGAATGGAAACAGAATATGAAGGGCCTTTCAGACCAAAAGCAGCAATGATGCTGCTGTGCTCCTAAAGCCACGCAGCACAAGAGTGAAATGCAAACTCCGCAACCCACTGAGCTTCACGCTGCACTTGTCATGGTCAAAGCTCAGTTTGAATAAACTTTGACCAGGATGCTCTATGAGAACACTCACGCAGCCAAGCGACACATCAAATCGCTCCTCACTGAGACGGAAGATGTCACCATGTAAAAACAACACTTCTGCACCAGCCTGCTTGAATTCACCATGCTGCTCTTTAGATCCAGTCATACATACAGTTATAGCAAACAAGGACCAGATGCACAATTTGAATTTATTGTGGATTTTTTTCTAGTTTAATCTAATATTTGGGTATATGTTTATTTACCTGCTTTCTATAGGTTGGTAGTGAGGTGCTGCTTCAAGCAGAGGAGTTTAAGTGTCTCAGGGTTTTATTCATGAGTGAGGGAAGAATGGAGAGCAAGATCAACAGATGGATCAGTTCGGCTTCTGCAGTACTGTTTACTGGTTTAACTATGTTAAAGTCACAAACTCTGGGAAGTGAACATAAAAAACGAGATTGCGGGTACATGCAGTCGGTTTGTTTTTTGGTTATCCAGGGAGAGACTTGGAGTAGAGTCGCTGCTCCTTCCCATCGAGAGGAGCGAGTTGAGGTGGTAAAGATGCCCTCTGGACGCCTCCCTGGGGAGGTGTTACAGGCATGTCCAACCTGGAGGAGATACACTTGGATGGATGGATGGATGGATGGATGGATGGATGGATGGATGGATGGATGGATGGATTTGCCATTGCAAGATGAGCTTCAACACTTTTTGTAGCCATAAACAAGCTTCTGGCATAATTCTGGCTGGTTATTTGACCACTCTTCTTGACGGAATTGGTAGAAGTCATTCAAATTTGTTGTCTTCCTGGCATAGATGCAGCTTTTCAGCATCATCCACTAATTTTCAACAGGGCCGTGGACTTTTAAAGTGAAGTTGAAGAATGTTTCCTGACTGATAGGATGATATTGATCTGCTCCACTTACAAATAAATATGTAGAAATGTCACACGGCCAGCTGTGAGTTGAGCAGCAGGCATATCTGCTTGGTTTTTACCATTGTATATTACCAGGAGAACTTCACTGAATGTTTCTTCACTCTGTCCTGAGTCACACCGGTTTTTATGATTTGATCACCCATCAAACATGGTAGTGCCACAAGACCACAGCTATTTAGGTTTTGGATGGTGATTGGGAACGTTTAAGTGGATTCCTGTGACAGGACTTGTTAAAGCTCTTTCAGACATGATCTGGTTTAGCTGTTCTTTTCTCGGTGCTTCCAAATTTCTTCAGAGGTGTGTAAGTTTGAACCTGGTCCTTGAATTGGCTAATTCAAAGGTTCCACATCACTGCTGCTGTTTTTTATTTTGTTGTTTGATGGTGGTGGGGGGGAGATTTGGGCATTGTTGTGACAAATCAGCATTAGGAAACAGCCAATTTTAAAAAAATACTTTTTTGAATCACTATTTTAAAGTGCTAAGAGATTTCAACAACATTGCGGCCTACACTAACTTAGAGCTGACATCATGCTTTGCCGTTGGAGTTTTATAATTGGGACAAAGAGGTTTTGGGTGTCTTTCAAATAATTTTCCTAATTTGTTCACAGGCATAAAAGCATGAAGTGTGATTGGCCAATGATGGTAACATTCTTTCACACATTCCCAATATACTGCTTTTATTTTTTGCCCAAGCTTTATGCAGTGTTCGGTGTTGGTTGAACAATATTTTGCAGCGGCAGACCTTTGATCATATCCAGTTCTGAGGCCAGTTCTGGGTGGGCAAGATGTTGGTTTATGTCTTTGTTCACCTTTATAAGTTTAATTGTTTTGAATTTTTAACCCAATGGGCTTTTTATGCTTTGAGTAAGACGCTAAATTTTGTTTACGCTCAGAGTTGCGTTTCGTATGGCCAGAACATTTTAATAAAACCAAGAGAATAGACTAAATCAACAAATCTAGCAAAGGATGTCTGCAATGCAAAAAATTCATGTGGGATTTCTTAGTTATATACATTCTTAGTAATGTTCAAGCTGTTTCATGTTTTTATGCTTAGTGTTGAATGATGTTCAGATGACAAGTCCATTTTAGATTATAATTTCAGATACCAATAAAAGGAGCATTCCTTGAAGGAAAGCCTAACTTTTAAACAAAGATGGTCAACGAGCTGTTAGTTTTCTGAGTATGAGTTTAAGATGACTTCCAGATACTACCACAACAGATTTTAGCTCAATATCTGTAAAAATGACTGTTAAAGCCATTTACATGTTTGCTAAGGTTGATTTGCTGTGGTGGCCATCTTAAAACAGGTTGACTCCAAAAGTTAAACAGTTGCAGCTGTACATCCAATTATTACTTTCTGAGAGGTTCTTTAAAGCCAGCTCAGTGGTTCATGTGATAGTTTGCTAGCAGGAAGGCAGGGTTGACTTCAACATTTATTGCTAAAGTTTTAAACAATGATATATGCAGTCTGTTTGAGCTTGAAGTATGTGTTTTGAATGACTATCAGCTTCTACCACACCAAATTTTAGCTTAATATTGGTAAAGTTAAAGCCATCTTTGTGTTATCAAAGGTTTATTAGCTATGGTGGCTGTCTTAATTTGGGTTGACTCCAAAACTTATTTAGTTGTAAATGTAGATCCAATAATTACTTTCTGACATTTTCATTACAGTCCATACTCTGGTTCATGAGAGATTTTGCTAAGAGACAGAAAAATACACACACACACACAAAGAGATCATTTCTGTACACAATCGCCCACCTTTCATGGCGACCTGCGATAATTATAATAAGCGTCTACACAGCTGATGTGGCTCAGCATGACTGTCTCTATCTATCTGTAGGCAGCTCGTGAAAACTATTCCCATCACTCTACCTGCTGCCTGCTAGGCCAGTGGTTCTGAAACAAAGACCCACACCAGGGGCAGGCTGTTTTTGATATGCAATGAACAAGCAGATAGCAGACATGTTGAGAACAGCACCCACGCTCCTTTTCCAGAGGAAGAGGAAAATCTGTCAGGTAAAACCGTACGAGTCCGTGCTGAGCTTTGAAAGCCAAACTCAGTCAGTTCTACTTATCAGGCTGGTGCTGACAGTGACAATGAGCTAATGGGCTCGTCTGCGGAGCATATTGACAGCACAGCTCCCCGCGGTTCTGCACCTAGACTAGTCAAAGACAGAACAGTGCTTTATTAGAGGTGAGATGTGACAGTTTCAGCGCCGCAGTTTCACAACTCCATGTTGCTTTTCTTATATAAAGACTCAACATTTATTCATTTTGCACCATCTCAGCATTGCAAAAGAGCTCTGTTTTTTTTGTTTTGTTTTTTTTTTTCTTCAGATCTGAATTTTGCATGATGTTGAGTTGATAGCTGCTTCAGGAAAAAAGAAAAAAAAACGTAAAAGATCCAAATCTTTGGTCTGCAGTTTTTTTAAAGAAATAAATAATGTTGCTTGTTTGGAATGTAAACAAGAAACTTGCCAAGTTGTCAACAAAGGTAAAGAGGTTGACAGTAATTTATGGAACAAAAACACCAAGCTTCCATCCCTGCTGAAAAACACTGATACTGGCTAGCTCTGTGTGTTTGTCTTCATCTTATTGTAATGGCCATGCACGGCACAGTTTGTGCACATCAGAGGCATGCTAAAAGTCATAAATCTGTCTGGACAAATAGAAAGAAACATAAGGAGTTTAATATAGTTTACTGTTTACAAATGGGTTTCTTATCTGATGACCTAAAAATCGAAGGGACCTCTGTACTGAGGCCCCCATAAACTGATTATTGTTTCAATAAAGGTTATTTATTTTCAGACAGCATCTCATCGCAGAAACCACCGGCACATGACTGAGGTCCTGACATTCAGCGAAGCGTAGCAAAAATTCACTTATCAAATCAAAAACGAGAGCAAATTTCATTAGACGCTCCCTGAATGTTGGTGTTGTCTTTGAAACACTTACAGATTTAGCAAGACGACAGGGATCATCAGGATTACGTGACAACTTTAATTATTCATTATCCTGCCAGTCCTATTCAGAGATGGCAAAAAAATAAAAACTAATTATCAAACATGGTAACAACCTAGAACTGTTTTCCTCTCTGCCACCCAAGGTTGCATTGCCAATTACTGTTTGCAGAGTTGTGGGTGTAATCCTGGTAGGGAAGATGCACCGCTTTACTTCAAGCTGTCATCTCCTGTGTTCTTTCATTATCTGCACTAATAAGCTGTCCACTGCAGGCAACTCTCTGCTGTGTTTGTCTTTTTTTTTTTTTAAATGAAAGTCTGATGTGCTGTCTCAATGGCTGTTGTTAAAAGATGCCTTCTGCCGACTGGAAAATCCAGACTGTGACGGATGAAAACCAGACAGTGCTTGGGTAAAAATCTAACTTTTTAAAAGCTTTTGGCACTGGAGGGTCATCAGTGCAGTGACCCAAACTTGTAAGTGACAAGGAAAGACAACAAATGACTCAAAAGTTGTTTTGTTACAACAAAAAAAAAAAACCCATTTAGGTACTGGAAAGTTTTTCAGCATGACTTTAAAATAACCTTTTTGTGGCTTTGATGGTTTCCACAGACTTTACGGTGCCTTGAAAAACTACTGATACCACTTGTAATTTTCTATATTTTGCCCTGTTGCAACCACAAACTTCAAAGTACTTTACTGGGATTTTATGTGATAGACCAATTAAAATTTAGCAGGGTCCACCTAACAAATTTTTCTCTAGCAAAGGTCCAGCAAATATATATATTGAAATTATCTTTTAGTAATAGGCATGCTCTTTTTATGCATCATATTGTTTTTTTTTTTATGCCTCTACTTTTCTGTAGCCTGACAGCTTCTCTCTGCAGAGAAGCAGAGAGATAAGAATGATTGTAAAGGCTAGGAAAGCTGCACTGCCTAAAATGAATTACCATAAATTGTAGAAAAGCTGCGCCACCTGAAATGAATTATCATAAATGCGAGAATAATTGCACTGCCTAAAATTAATTACCATAAATGTGAGAAAAGCTTAGCTGACTAATTACTTTAAGTACAGGAGAATGTATAAAATTCATCTTACTTACATTGAACAACTAATCTGGGTCCAGAATGACTCTGGATCCAGATTGCCATTTGTGGACCCCTATGATTGAATAAAACAGAAAGTAACACATCATTGGGAAGTAGAAGGAAAATGATACATAGTTTACAACTTTTGTTGTTTTTTTTTTTTACAAATAAAAAAAGAAAAATATGGGGTGCGAAATATGAGTACTTTTTTTAAGTTACTGTGTAAAGGACGTGTATGTGACTGTGATGTTTATAATCATGTTGTTGGGTGTTTTGGGTCTGGGTTTGACTAGCTTTCAAGATCAGCTGTAAATAAATTATCAAGCCACCTAATGTCATTGAATTTGAATTAAGGTCAATTTTGTGTGGTCTGCCACAGGAGAGGCCTGTATCATAAAAACACACTGAAAACCACAGAACCACACTGGATTTCACTCAATGACCACAGAAGTGATGGCTTTCAAATTGGTAGCTTCTTATCAGCCCGTTTATTGAAATCCAGTAAAATTCAGATCAGATCTGTCTTCCTAATCTTTTTTTCTATAAAACTTTGTATCATGAATTAGGAAAATGTTCCTTTAAAAAGTAAAACTGGCAGGAAACCTAAACCTAGGACATTAGTTTAGCAGATAATTCAAATGTTTTCCTTACGAATCAAGTGCAGAGGAAATAGCAAATTAACAATAAAAACCACAATTTATCTCATCCTTAAAGGAGATTTCCTCCTCTCTCTCCTCTGCTCCTGTCTTCCTCGAGTCCTCCCCCTTCTTTCCAATGAACAAACGTTTGTAAGGTTATGAAATGAAGAAGTTGTAGCCCATTTAATTATCTCTATCATGCTGCTAAAGTGCCAGTTAACTTGCTCACTTTTAACTGAGCAGAAGGTTCCCACTGAGAAATAGATGCAGTTTCAATATTGAGTTGTAGCATTCATTTAGCTGTCTGGCTGGATTTTGACTGTATTTATGTCCAAGCAGTTTAGCCCTTATAACATCAATAAGACACGAAGCACTGAAAATATGCAACACACACAAGAATCTAAGAACTCTTATCATCCCCTTGATATTGTGGTTTTAAAATCAATTTTTCAAGAAGCAATTTTATTCATTTAAAGTTGAAAAAAAAACGAAAAACATTGGGGTTAATAATTTAATATAGGTGCATATTTATGTTGTTACTGGTAGATTATATGAAACAAGTGTCAAGTTTCATTTCACATGTCATAACATGCCAACCCCAGCTGCTCCTGGTAGTATTTCTTTGGGCTGCCACTAGTTAGAGAAGGACATTCATGACGGAGTCTCCTGAATGTCCCATGTCCTTTCTGGCGCTTGAAAATTCTTGTCACTTGAATTTCGAACATGTTCCAAAAAAGTGTGTGACATTTTGTTTCTCAAAGTTGTTAAGAGTTGTCTTAAGTATCTTGAACGTACCTGACTTGTGTCATCGGTGTTTCTATCTGAGTGCGAGAACTATATTTGGACTCCTACATGGGAGCTCGCCTATGGCAGACGTCTGCAGCAAATGTCTAGGTCTAAAAACCACGCTGATGATAAATAATATATATTGAAAAACTGGTAAAAAGTGTCTGTCTTCAGTCCAAAGGTGTACTTCAGCAGATTAAATCATATATGTAGGGGTGGCTGCACAAGGTGGGTACAAAACGAGCTGAGGTGGGTACGATGTTAGTAAAGATGGAATTCAAAAAAAATGTGCATGGCCAAGAACGCAGTTTTGCGAGCCGTGCACCGTAAATCAGACCGTGATTTTCAAAAATTGGTCTTTCAAAATGTGAACACATGGCTCAGTGGTCAAACATTCAGAATTCAATAAGACTGCAACTGAAAATGTATTCATTTTCTTGCAATTTTGAATTGCAAACTAGTCTCCAACAGTCACAGCACGGTGAGATACCACCTTAAGATCAGAGGGGATCACATTTTTGCTGTTGCAGCTCCTAAACTGTTGAACGAGCTCCCTTTGCACATTAGACAGCCCACAACTCTATATTTTCAAACCTTTTCTCAAAACCAATCTTTTCTCCTTGGGCTTTGGCACTGTGTGAGATGTTGTTTATTGTTGGTTTGTTTTATTTGTTTTTAATATAGGGCTGTTTTTACTTATGTTTTATGTCTTTTATTTATTTTATTCTTAGGTTGTGTAACTGCTGTTATGTCTTTGGTTTACTGCCTTTTAACTTCTGTACAACACATTGATTTTTTTGTGCTTTATACATAAAGACAGACTGGATTGAAAAGAAACATCAAGCTACAGGCTGTGTGCTGACAACAAGATGCCTCCAGGACAACAAAAAGTAAAGAGTTGAAATAAAACTAGTTGTTCGATTACAAATTCAGATTTGAACTGCCATGGAGAATGTACACGGTCTTATATTGCTGTAGTGCCATTATGATTGTGGTGGTTGATTGACTCACTGAAACACAAGTAATTTAGAGATTTTGCATCAAGCCCCCACATGGGCAGTCCTTATTTATTCTTGCCAGTTTTGGATGAATGTCTACTCGACATCTCAATCAGATTTCAGACTTGCCAAACTTCCACTTTTAGGACAGATTTACTCAATTTAGCTCTAGAGCTTGATGGACAATTTAGATGTTCAAATTACTTTTCAACTAAAATATGCTCAGTGGGTAATGGCACGTGCAAACTGCTACAATCTTCAGTAAGTCGTTCTGTCTCTCACTGTCACTGTTTTCTTTTGTTTTTGCTTATCTGAACAGTGAATCTACCAATCTACTCCAGTCATTCCTCCTCTCATTGCCATGTTATTATTTTTACCAGTTTACAACCATGACCAAATGTCCTGCATGCTTTGTCAGATTGACTGTTTTTGCTTGGAAAACTTTTGTCTTTCTGTATCAAACTAGTGGGTTTATCGATGCCCTGCCTACACACCTGCCTGCCTAATTTCTTGGGACCAGTCTGCCTGTTTAACTGCTTTTCACATTACTTTCAGAATGACTGCAATAAATTTTCTCAACAGCAATCAGATCTTGTGTTTTCCATCTCAGTCCTCATCCTTCAGCCTTGTGAGATTTATGTCATAATCAGCTGTTTGTTTTTGGCATATATGTGCACTGCTGGATCTGTGTTTCCCTTTAGCCTCTAAAATGTAGTCGCTGGGGGGTGGAAATAGCTAAAGTGATTCTAAACCAGCCTAGAACAGTAGTAACATGTACATTAAACTGAATGAGAAACAACTTCATCTGACATCATTTATTAAGTTAGTTTTACAGGTTTGTTTGCAGTCTACTTTATAGTTTGTTTATATTGCAGTGGCAATATCTTAACTTTTAAGTTTGGCAGGTAATTCACACAGTTTAGTGTGTTGCAGTTATTGGATATACCCATATTTTGTTGCTGCCTTAGATTCAGGCAGACAAAAAACAGAAAACATTTTTAATCAATCTTCTGTCAGCTCCCAAGATGTGAAATATATTTTTTTTAATCCTAAAGGTCTTTATAACATTTAAGTTATTGACACAGCAGGCCAACCTATAAAAAGTTGTCTGAGTTCAGGTGAACACAAGAAGGTAAAGAAATCCCAGCACCGATCACCATCATTAGAGTTCAGAGAAAATGTTCTATTTTGATTGGTAAAACACTCAGGATTTGTAATCTATTACTGTTTTATTGATACATGTTTAAAGCTTATCAACACATACAAAAAGGCTGTCACTTTTTAAAGCTTTAATCACTTCTGTCCTTACCCTTTCTGACTCATTTTCTTTTTTTCAAGCAGCCAGATGCACTCCCATATTCATTTTCTTTTACATGGAACTCATTTCCTTCAGCACTCTGGCAGAGCACTAATAGTTCAGAGATGCTTTTGAAATGACAAGGCTGGTGTACAATTTGCTGAATGTGAAGAGCACACGCAGCTTCCTGTTGACTCACACCAAGCGGGAATCAAGGACGTGAAACAGGATGGAAGAGATGGCGGTCTGATGCTGCCTTCAAGACCAGTGGGAAAAACATGTTGGAAAAACTTGACAGGCTAACTTTTTTGGGGGGGGGGGTAAACTTGGATCAAATTACTAAACATTACTTGTTGTTTTACCCACAACATTTTCATCTGTAAAGAAAAAGCTCATAAACTTGATTTATTTTCATCTCCTCGATCTCCCAGCTGGATAACGAGCAGTTTCTCGCTGCCACTGCAAATGTGAGGATCTGGGTTTTGGTTCCGCCCTTTGGGCGGCGCCACTAATCATTGTTCCTCAGGTGTTCCTCATACCACTGATGAGACCAGCCAGGATTTAAGCAGCAGGTGGTGATCAGACCTTCGCTGGAGCATCGAACCTACTGGGTTAGATTCTCCGCCTCAGCGTCTAACCTGAACTCTAGCTCCTAGTGTTAACCACGTTCTTTGTTGTTGCCTGTGTCCTAGGTTTTTCTTGCCACGCCACGACTACGGATACTAAGGATCACTTACCTGGAACCACGCTGCTACTCACCTTGCTGGATCTAACTCGTCACTCCTGGAACTCCTGGAAATTGCTCCTCCTCTCATCGGCGCTGCATTCACCCTCTGGATCTGTAAGCAGACAAAGAGACATTATAACCACTTCCTTGTTGCCGTGTGGATCAAGACNTTGTACCCGAGACTCACCTAGCTCTCCTTCTCTTGCAGACCGCTCCGGATACCGCCCACTGTATATAGTCTCACCCTGTAAATAAACTCACTCACCTTTACTTCCGTCTCCGTGTTTGGTCTTGGTTTCGCTCTTCTGGACAAAACCTCCCGAGTTATGACAGCAAAGTTCAGAGGAAGAGTTTGTTCTGAGTGCTTGTGTCTCAGATTTCCCCCATGTGGCCTGAATGCATCATCAGACAGTGGAGGGAGGAAAGGGTGAGTCGTTCCTTCCTCTCTCCTCTCCTCGTGGGGCGTGGCAGCAGCAACACCTCAGGGCTCTTTTTCCTTCTCTTTCTGATATTCTTTTCCTGCCCCCACTTCCTTTCTCCCCTAGGGCCCTCCATGTTTTTTTTTTCTGTTTGATCGCCCCTACATAAGCTGCAAAGCCCTATAGCTGGCTTGCAACTTTTTTTTTCCTTGTACATGGGGGGGTGTTGTGATGAATTCACAAGGCACACATACAGACAGTGGGCAGGGTTGAGAGACACTCGAATGCATTGAGAATGACTGTGTGAGAGGAACAGGGGAAGAGCAAGCGACTGTGAAGTTAATTAGAACATCCTGCATCTGCTTCACCCTGTCTCTCTATCCCTCCCCCCCTCCTCTCTATCTCTGAGAGGCTTTGATGTGACTTAGTGCCTGGAAACGTAATAAAAAATGTATAATAGCCATTCCATTTACTGTCTCGTCCCCCCTTTTCTTTTCCTCTCCTTGCCCCTACTTCTCCCCTGCCATCCTGGGTCCTACCTCCACAATGTTTCTATGGGCTAAGTTTGTAAAAACTCCACAGGAGAGCTTTCAAATTTTATCCAGAGACAGCGTCTCCCATCCACAGTAGTAACTGTTACTAAGTACAGACTTTTTCCACAGATCCACTGTAAAGACCTATGACTGCGTTTTCATTAGGGATGTCTTATTTACATGTTAAGTTTAGTTTTGCAAGCTAGTCGAAAATCGAGCATCTGGTTCATTACTTGTAAGTTTACAAGGTTAAAGCTGTATTATCTTTTTTACAAGACGTGTTACAATGTAATATAAATGAAAGTTAATGCAACCCCTGACACTGGCTTCGTAATACAATCCACTAGAAAGAAGAGCTATCACTCTGTTGGAGTGGAGTACCCCCCCCCCCCCC
>NC_051430.1:8969266-9003450 GCF_001649575.2 Kryptolebias marmoratus | reverse complement strand
CACACACACACACACACACACACACACACACACACACACACACAAGTGATATTTAATTAAGTACAGGCACCCTTTGTAGAGGGCTCACAAACCAGACAACAGGCAAGCTTCATTTGAGTCTGTTATCAAGTTAATTACAGAATTAACAAGAGCAAACAGCTCATCTGCTACCTAGAACATAATGCTTACATTTATGTAAACACTGTATACTTTTAATCTCAATCTTTCTAAAACCAAACACAGCAATCACAGTTCCAGTTCTTTACATAGTGATGCTCCATCAAGGATGTGCAAAGTTGTGCTAAGTCATTATAATGGTTTCAGTCCTGTAATTTATCAAAACAATCATGATATATTGTCTTAATGTTCTAGATTGAGACTAACAAGTTTCTAAGACAAACCTCAATACAAATGAAAAGGTCCCATATTTCAACTTAAACCTAGATATTAGACAAATGACCCACAGCGTAGTCCTTTAGGTGGCTTTGTTGTTTCCAGATCACTTGTGCTTTTATTATTGTTGCAGCCAGTGTGTCACTTCAAAAAGACTTAACCAAGGTGCTTCAAGCCTCTGATGTGGATGCCTCCTTTGGGAGGTTTTTAGGCGCAACTTTCAGGGAAATGACCTCAGGGCAGACCCAATACATGCTAGAAGTATTATAAACCCCGTCCAGCCTGGGAAGATGTTGCAGTCTCCCAGGAGGCGTAAGAAAGTGTCTCAGGGAAGACAGATGCCTGGATTTCCCTCTTGGACTGGTTTCCTCTGCAGCTTAACCTAGAATAAGCAATGAAACGTAAATCAATGGAGAAATTGTTGAAATTCAAAGAAATTACTTCCAACACGTGTAAAATGACATGATTTTGGTGTTTGGTTTACATGTTCTCCTTGTGCATAGCGCATGTTCTTAGGGTGCTCCAGTTTCCTCTCATGGTCCAAAACCATCAGTGTTAGGTTAACTGCCAAAGTCCAGTTGTCTTTAGGTGGGAATGTGTGCATGCACTGTTAACTGTCTTGTGTGACTCTGGCGGCCCAGTGATGGACTGGCAACCTATTCGACATGAACCCCACCTCTTGTCTGTTGACTGCAGTGGACACTTACCCTTTAAGGTAGTATCACACTTGGCTATGACTTCTGGCGACTAGTTGGCAAACAGCATTCGTAAGAGAATGTCCAAAATATCTCTCGAAGTTCCCTGGAGTTCTCAGTTTCCTTGCATAATTCACAAAGGCTTTGCAGTCTTGTCACTCAGTTTTGTCATGGGCTCTCAAACCCTTCTCAAGAGCATTAGAGCTGTATTTTGACACCTTAATGGGAGATGGCCAGGTCTAAAATCTACATCAAGTAATTATTTTTTGGAAAAAAAAGGGTAATTTCAAAACTGTTTTCCAGGAGATCATAAACTCTAAACATGTGGACAGCTGCCAAGATGGATACAGTGTAGGCAGAGCCAGGCAACAAAATAATGAGCATGGCCTAGAATACAGTTTTCAATAGATGCACATAACAACAAGCCATGATTGTCAAAAATTGGCCACTCAAAATGTGGCTGCACAGCTCACTGGTCTCTTGGTTTTAAATTCAGTGAGACTGCAAATGAAAATGCAACAATTTTTTCGCAATCTTGAGTATCCTACTAGTTTTCAATAGTCACAACCCAGTGAGAGACTACCTTAAGGGTAACTTAAAATCACCTAATCAGTTACACCAGCAACCTTATGGGTGCAGGGCTGCAATAGTTTTGATCATTCTAGCAGACAACTCTGCATTTTATTTTATATTTTTTATACTGGTACCTACACTATGTCAGTCCAAAGTACCCAAAATGAAATGAAAAAATGGATGGCTGTTTTCAGTGTGGTGGCGTTTGGCTTTCTGAACACGGCTGCAGGCTAGACGTTGAATAAATATCACTCTCTGTCACAAAGATTGACTCTTTACATGTTCCCACCTTCACCCTGTTTTTGACCCTCCCATTACACCCTACAAGCATCACTCCTGCTCAACCCACCTACTTCCTCCCAAGGTGGTTCCTTTCTGCCAGTCAGCACATCCCCAGGCGGAGAGGGATTGTTTGATCCGAGCCTCTTCAACTCTTCTTGTCTCACTCTCAAGCTCACTGCCTGTATTGCCTTTCAAGATACTCAGGCACTGCTGATTTGCCACTGTTACACAGAGACAGTCTCCATTACCTATTGTCAAGTTCAAAGATGACGTTCTCTGACTGTATTAAGAATTGTCACTTTGACTCAGTATAGTACCTGAAGTTCTAATAGACCAACTAAGACCATATGTGGAAGAAAAAATAAAAGTTTTAGTCTCATTTAGAGTACTTAAGTGACATTATATCAGTGTCAAGTGTAATTAATCTCTGTCAATCACCATCAAGTGGCTATCATCCTACTGTGGCTCGGCTGGGCATCAAATGGGATTTAATGAACCATCATCCACCCACGGGTTTTCCACTTCTCACACATCCTATCTCATCAAATGATAGATTTTTTTTCACCTGCTCATTAACTGTCCTGCCTGTTTGCCGTTGTAACTTCACCACTGTACCTGTCAACTCTTATTCAAATCAACATTTCCCATCTGTATCTTCCTCTCATTTCATTCCAGATTGTTCATAAATTGGAGAGACAGTTTTGCATTTTTTTTCTTTGCTGTCCCTGGCTGCTTCACTAGATTCCTGAGTGCGGTTTTGCTCTTTTAGGTACAGATTTCGGTGAGCACCTGGCAAATGCAGCAAATAAGTAAGGACCCTTATATTACTGTTTTTTTTTTCTTCTTCAACTTTCTTCTGTTTCGATCTCCTAGGTGTAAGAAGCTAAACTTGTTATCAGGTTTGTTTGCAGATTTATATCCCTTCACCAAGGCTTGTCACTGTTTGTTACCAGCTGCTTCATCTCATCGCCTCTCAAACTGACAAGAAAAGAAAAGATTCAATGTGTGGATATTTCTCCTTGCTTCAAACAACTACCTGAGCTCCCTTAATCCCCATCCCAATATGAAAACTGTTCAACTTTCTGTTTTCTGACAAAAAAAACAAGAAAAAGAAATGTGTCGAAAAAGTACAATTTGTGGAGAATCTATGTACCTTGTAGATTATTGGATGCAACTTATGGAACATTAGCTAACCAGATGACACATCTGAATTTGTATGAGTGGAAAGAACATCTTTTTTGTACCTTCTGTTTTTTTTTATTTGCCTCTCTTTGGTCACTGCATCGCTCTCCTCCTCTCCTGGGACTCTTCCTTCGTACTTAACTCCTCTTCAAAGCCATCCACTCCAGCCTCTCCCTCTCATCACTACTTTGGTTTTATGTGTTGGATGTCCTCTGTCTCCTTTATGTACCCATTCACCGTTTCAAAAGTAAAGTTGAACACAAACACACACCCCACCCCTTCTATCTTTGTCCTCGCCCGGTTTGGCGGAAGGTCGTAGTCATCAGCAGCCCATTACAGCAACGCAGCATGATCCGAGTTGCTCCACTAGAGTGACATGTGCTATTCTTAAAACTGTCCAACCAGTCCAACACCACCAACAGTCAAACACGACTGCTGTTTCCTTTCCACAGAATATGGTGGCCATGATCTCCTTGCAACTGGAAGGACATGTTTCATTCTGCCACATTGGCAAGGTAAAGTAGGAAAGTAAAACTTCATAGCCTCAATAAAAAATACATTCATGCTCCTCCTACATTAATTATTGGTGACATTTTTACAATGCACTGGTAGCAACAAGGTGAAACAGCTCCACAGGCTCTAAATTCACATTTGTATTCAATCAGTAAAATGAAGGATACAGATTGGAGCTAAGGTACATTATTATTTATGCTGGCCGATATATAACTTATATTGATTTGTTGTTCATTTGTGCATTGTGGGTAGTCAGTCACATGTTGAAGTCACTAAGACAGTGTTTCTCTTGCACTTTTATAGTTTTTAGTATCTGAAATGGGGCTCTGTTAAAACTAAACTTTGTGCTAAGGTAAAACTTTGGATATTTTGATATTTGTACCAAAAAACTCATGCCAAATATGATAAAATCACATCAACGTTGCCCATGGCAAAATCAGTGGGTTGTACTGTACTAAATATGTTTTAAAAAATGTCAAATGTCAATGTCAGCTGTAAATAAATAATTTCATGACTTTCTGACCTTTACTGTTGGTTTATCAAATTGTTGTCTTGTAACTTAGCATTAGAAATACAGATGTGGATTAATTAGAAATTAATCTCAGCTTGTTCCTGGGGTGTCATTTTGTCAAAGCTTTAATTTGTTCAGAACCTTAAAGACCAAATTACTAAAAACACAATAGTGTACAGGTGGTTATTTTTTAAGCCTACTAGTTATGGTTTTTAAAACTTATCAAAGATGATTTTCTTTTTAAATAATCTATTAAGGTGTCGTTATGTGTGATGCAAAGTAAAAGACAAGGAAACAGCAGTGCAGGTTGGTGATAAATCCCAGAGTTTTAATCGTCTAAGAACAGCTAAACAGAAAGTGACATGTATCTCCAGGGCAACACAGAGATGACAAAGATCTGGCAGAGAGCAAGAAAAGCATTGTGAATGTGAATCCACTGAGGGAAGCAATTACAATAAGCTGCTTGTAAGTTGACTGGAAACAGAATCCTGGTGAGCAAAAGATGGAAGCCAACTAAAACAAAAATGGTAAGCAAGTTACATGACAACAAAATCAAGTCATTTCAACTCAAGAAAATGGAACATGAACAAAACCAACTTTAACAAAACTAAAAGACAAATCCCAAACATCATGATGCAAGGCAAAGCAGCGTATTTATACAGAACATGTTATTTATACAGAAGCATTTTCATTAATGGTAAACAAGCCTTACTCGGTACATTTAATCCTCTGGCAGCATCATATTTTATTTGGTTCTTTTTAGTTCCATGACTCTCTGCAGACACTTTCTTAGACTCCTGACAGTCACTGGCAGAGCATTTGCTCTTGCCATCAGAGCCTTGATGGATATCTCAAAGTTGCTTGATGGTTTTAGAGACTGGCAGTATTTGACTGACAGTTACCCCTAAGACTCCACAGGGATCCAGATCACATAAATGTTTCAAACATAGGATGTGACTGAGGTTCTCTACAAACAACCACCAACTTCCAGTCAAACTAGGTTATACATGGTGTTTGATGAACACTATAGGTTTTTTTGTCTGTTTGTTTTGTTTTATCAGTTCCTAATGCAGTAATTTTGACTTTATATTTGTAGGATATATAACATTGTACCAGAGTAAAATTTTTGATGGCATTTCAGCCATCCACTGTCATTCATCACTTTTGGCTTTTAGAGATTCCTTTGACATTAGCACTTAGAACAGCTAAAAGTCAAATCCTGTTTTTATCATCAGACACATATATTGATCATCCATATTTTTATGACCTTCTAACATCCAGGATGCTCCTCTTTTGCAAAAACTGCACAACAAACATCTCAGGGAATCCTGGACTGTCAGTTAGTTGGATGTAGAAACACTGCATTGTAATGAGATAAACATTGTCATTCACTTCGTCTGACGTCTATTATAGCTTATTATTGTATGGCATAGAAGGCCACAAATCAAATGCACATTAACGCATGTTATCCCCAAGTCTCTTACCATTTATTGAACGTGTTCTTAGAAAGAATTCAGTTGTATGTTGTTTGTCAATAATTTAGGCAAATTATTTTGTCATATTCTAGGAAGCAGACATAAAATTAGGCTTGTATACTGAAACATGGATATGAATTCATGAACTTATTTTAATAGTGTTTGCCCACAGTCTGAGGACAGCTATTCTTTCTGTCACAACAAACTAAAGCAACGTATCAAATGCTGACTGAAAACTGATGCATTTATGTTACAATTACTATGAACTACCATCTGACAGGTGGTGTTGTTATCTGTTGTTTGAGTTTTACAGTAGATCCATTTCCCTATTTTCTTTAAGACATAAAAATGTCTTTGTAAGAAAAATTATGTGAGGAAACAGTTTTAAGTAACTGACTTTTTTGTCCATTACTACTTGCCAAGTTAAAAGTTTATGTCAGAAACACAGCATGCCCAAATGCATAATTGTTTGCACTGATGCAGTTTTATTAAATGTTTCAAACTGGATGTGTGTTCGTTCATTTCCAAATTAATTTGAAGACCTTTTCCATTTCAGTGCAGTAACCTTTCAAAATGGCACGGGCTGTCCATTTCTTGGGTGAAAACTTCAAAAGAATGAAGCATGCCGCCAATAAGGTTGGTTTGACTCGGCTCTGTCTGATTTAATGTGCTTTAGTCACTTTGTTCCTGTTTAGGCTGGACTCATTTTGCTGGTATTGATTCTGCACTCTGCCACAAACTCACAAGTCTTGAGTTCAGAACAAGACTTTGGAAATTGTCAGCCATCGATTCTCGATTCACCAACTCTCGATGGCAAAATTTGTCCTCCTATTCTTGTCATGGGGGAGGGGCAGCTTAATTAGTTTTAAGATTTGTTCCACTTGGACACAAATGGCAGTTAATGGTTCTTGTGGGACTCGGCAGACAGTTTGTTGTGCTATTGGAACAACATAAAACCCAGCTGTGAATGTGTGATGTCTTAGGTTTTAGAATGAATTGATTATGTTGCCAGTGCGCTACGACTGGAAGAAAACCTCCATTTTATTCCCTGTCAAAACATTTAATGAGCCTTCCCTGAGGCCTGGGAAAACACAAGTCATTTTTAACCTTTACCATACTTACTTGAATTGTCATTTTTGATTACAAGACTTGTATTATCAGACTGCTGATATTAAACAAATCAAAACAAGTGGAATGGTTCGTTTGACAAATGCACATAAAAGGAGTGGGAGTCTTAAAACAAAAGCAAAACAGATGTAATTGATTTTTAAAAGTTACAAGCCAAATGTTTATGCACAGTAGAGGAGAAAAGTTTCACCACATTTGAACGTCCTATTTCCATGTGTCATACTGTAGTTTTCACTTTCTTTCTTCTTTTTTTTAATTAAAGGCACTCATTCTTACATGTCAGAAAACATGTCAGGCCTTTCCAAAATTACTTTTGATATGACTGACCCTCTGTTGGCAGCATGACAGATGGGATGGTGAGAGTTTCTGACATTAGCGAAGCTGAGCTGTGACCCACTGAAAACCAGACCCTGATCATTCTTTTCATCTTTCGCAAGTTAGATTTCTGGAATACGTGTTGTCATAAGAGAAAAGCTCGTCAAAATGACAACCACAAAGCCAAAATATTTAAAAAGAATGGACTGAAATCTCTACTTTCTTTCTTAATTATCTGGACAGCCCACATCATTCCTCCTATTTGTCTTTTATATGCTGGTCTCTTTTGCCATCCGTCCTTTCATTCCACTAAGATTGTTTTTGTTTTTTCATCATCATTCTGTCTCAACAAATCTTTTCTCCGCTCTCTCAGTCGTGTGTTTCTAATTCCACACCGCGTTTCTTTCACCTTTCCTCATCTTTTTGTCATGTCTTTTTGGCCATTGTCCTGTTTCCCCAATTGGCTTAGTGGCAGTCTAATCATACTTTGACACCCCTTCTGTCGTCTCTTCTATCTCTCCACCTGCCGCCATCCTAATCCTCTGATCGGTAAATACCCTTTTTCGGCAAATATTGCTTCTCAGCAGCCCACTGCCCTTCTAGTGTACAACACTTCTCCTCAGTGAATACTGATGGCCCTTCAGCTTCTTTCCATCTCAGGTAAGAATGGCTCTGAGGGCAGCAAGAGATATTTCTGAGAAGCTCCTGGGGCACACACTCCGTCACCTTAACGTCAGCATAATTTGGAAGGTCAGAGCATAAAGTCCTGAGTGCACACTTTTTGTCCCTATAAAAAAAAAAAGAATTATGTAAGGTCAGAAAATTTTATGATTTCTAACGGAAGGCCATCAACTTGTACCGCAAGTTTACATACCAGTATTTGCCTCAGTTCAAACTGAATGCGTCAGCTTTTCTCAGGGTTCCTGTATTTGTTTTTTTGTCTTGTTTGTATATGAACCAGAGAATGATTGACATTACTTCCTATACATTCTGAATATCATTACTTTTCACTCCACTGAGTTCTTTGTGCATTGATACAAATTTCTGATGCTGGATATTATAGAAAAGAGCAGAATATACTAACAAACTAATCCACCACTAAGACATTGTCATTGCTAAATAGAAAAGCACATTACAACACACATGCATCTTACGAATATGACAATGAAGAATTCTATACATCCATATTTAATAAATTAAGTTGATACCTTTGAATATCTTTTGAATTTGGCACAAACCAATTCACTGATGTGAGTGCACTGACAGAGCAGCTATGAATGAGGGTGTCTGGACTGGTGGTGACGGAGGCGAACCCAGAGAGCAGACTCATGACAGGAACTAAAGGAAAACTAATTTATTAAGGTGAAAATAACAGCTGACGTGGCAGCGAAGCAAAACAAAACTAAATCCAGGAGCACAGGTGAGAACACAGGAACGAATGGAACACGATCCTGAGGACACAGGACAAGAATAAATGAACAATGAGTAAGAGTGGAGTAAGAGACCGAGTTTTAAGGCAGAGGATAATGAGGTAAGTGGGCACAGGTGAGTGATGAGGATTGCTGACAGGTGGAGATGGGCTTGACAGAAAACCAAGTGTGAGTGGAAGACTACCAAAACACAGGAAACATGAACAAGAACCAAGAAAAAACATAAAGAAAAACCCAAAACCTCACAGAGGGGAGAATTGCATTGAGTTGTATGTGTTTTTGCAGTTTGTGTATATAATGAATTATTGTCAATGTGTTGAGAAACATGTTAGCCACAGCTACAGATGCACAACCTTATTCTCTAGTGGTACTGAAGAACTAGTCAATATCACAAACTTTAAAATAAAGGAAACACCTTATTGTGTGTTTTACAATGCTGTTAACATAATCGGAGTATAACACAAACCATGTTAATTTTCTAAACCTAACCAAGTAGTTTTGTTCCCTCAGACTAAACAGGTGTACCTCATCAGGACTAAATATTTCTTTGCTGCATAGTATGGTGAATTGGTGAATAGGTACTGTTAAACATTACAAGGAAAGTTGCTGCTTCGATTTTCCTCTGGAGACCTTTTCTGAGCATTTTGTTTGTTTCACCTGTGTTTTTTCCTGGTTCCACAGGTTCCTCCCATAGCCAAGATGTGTAAGATGTGTACTGTACTTATAGAGCACCTTTCTAGCCAACCATGCTACTCAAATCGCTTTACAACACAATCTGTGTTCTCATTTACCCATCTACACACACATTCATACAGCACTCTACTGCATTTCTACAAAGCTAATCTGAATAAATCATTCTACAGAGTCTAATCAGTACCTTAGATCACATACATCGAGGTGCACTTCGGCAGAGGCCATGAGGAATTCAGTGTTGCCCAGGAACACTTTGACATGTGACTGCATACTGGTGGAATCAAACCTCTGACTCTCTCATTGGATGACAACTGCCCTAACCATTCTTAATTGACCATTAGAGTGAGTGTGTGCATGTGACTGTGGGTGATTGTCTTCTGTCTTTGTGTTGAACCTGTGATGAAATGTGAGCTGTCTAGGGTTTAACCGGCTTTTTATCTGATTAGAGCTGGGATCCAAGCTATCATCAGCCTGCGACCAAAACTATGCATCACAGATTTGCAAATGAATAAATTATTATACTGTTGAACTTATACATATTAAGTTAGATGAGTTTTGTCTTTTAGAGCAGAATCTGAACGTGTGGGGTCGCTAGGCAAATTTGTGTAAAATGATAAGACAACTACATTACAGAACAAGCTTGTTTTAGCTTAACCAGTGGAACAAATAACATTTGCAAAGTGACTTTTTTCATTGGAAAAAAGAGAGAAAAGATCAGAAACTTGTATTTTTCTATCAGTTTCTACCAAAGCAATTCCATCCATTGAATAAAAAATGAGGGGAAAAAAGAAAGGCCTTGAAGTTTTTGTCTGCCGTAGCTGGACTCTTCTCAACTGAACTGTGGTAGGAGGTGAAAATGGTCTGGTTTGAATCTATCATTTCTTGTATTGGGTGGGACAAGTACTGTCATTTCTCTGATACTTTAAGCAAATGATAGTTGTCTCAGCCCAAGATGCTTAGACAACATCCTGTAAAATAGTGTCCCAAGAAAATATGTTTTGTTGGAACTGATGGGGAAACATGCAGTCAAATACCATTTTTCTTTCTTTCTTTCTTTCTTGCTTGCTTTCTTGCTTTCTTGCTTTCTTGCTTTCTTTTTTTCTTTCTTTCCAACCCTTCATACAAAGAACCAAAAATGTAGCCCACTAAATTTAAAGGTTACAAGGGGAGATTTTAAAAATGGTGACAAACTGATGAAATGAAGAAGAACGCTGCTGGCAAGCAAGTTACTAATCACCAGACTTATACCAACTGTCAGGATTTCATGGTAAATAGGACCCAAAGATGAGGACTCACAGAACAGTGTGATGAAAGAAAAGATTTAATAATCAAAGCAAAAGTCTGGCATAGCAGCAAGCAAAAAGAAACTAAACATAAAAAAAACAAAAATGCTGAAGGGGAAGCAAAAACATAAGAGCTCTGAGGGAACAGGCAGGGAAACACACAGGATGACCAACTGAAGAAAAAGACCAAACCAAGGTCTCTATTTGCATGCCTTCACCTCTCTTCGGTTCAGTTTGACACCACCCAGGGGGGTTAGAGTTAGATTTGTTTACATTATTTTTGCAATGAACCAAACCAGCAAAACAATCCCATGGTCAACCAAAGAGGTGCAAACATTTTTGTGCTTTTTGGCCAATGAGCACATCCAGAGGACGCTGCATGGAGACACACGCAATAAAATAGACGGGAGGTCTAATAAGACGGGACCAGGACTATCAAGGACCACAGCAGCTGCTGTTGTTCACACTGGAGGAATTAGAGTTAGTTTGGACAGATGGATGCCATTTACGGGCACAGGAGCCCTGGACTCTGCAACAGCGTTGGTGGATGGTGAGTGGTTTGTGACTTTTGTACAACATTTTACTTTTCATAATTTTGTTAAGCCTATTCCACTGTTGTAAAGCTAACTTTGTACAAACATAGATGATTTTGAGACTCAAGTGTCCCGTATGCAGACATTAGCTCACTAGTTAGCCATACAGGCTAACTCCATGCTCTGACTACATTGCACTTGTTGTCTCCTAATAAATGATCCTAAATGTAAAACCTGAAGTCAGCTTGATAGCAGTGTCTGTATAAAATTTGTCAAAAGAAGAGTATAGGTAGGCTATGAGTGGTGAGATAAGTAGTGACAGCTGAAATCCTAGGAAGCAGGTGTGAATGGTTAACAGGGGGCAAGAATGACTGTGGGGAAAAATGACTGATAATGCAAAGGGACAATGGGGAAACAAACTGAACACAAGGGATCTCAAAAATAAAACAAGGAAATACAGAAAAAAAACACAATAACAAAAAGAATGAACCCAAAACAGTAGACAATAACCACCAAAAATCACAGATCATGACACGAACAATGGACATCCAGCATATGAGACAGCTGAAAAATAAACTTCCTCCAACCTAGGCAATACAGAATGTCTTATGTTCACCCACACACGTAAAAGCACCAGGGATCAGGTTCCATACATCACTAAGACAAGGTAAATGTATTATGGTTGTCTTGTCACACATTTTAGTTGATGTTAAAGCAGACAAAAAATAAAATATTTTAATAAGACTTTTCTTCTGGTCACTTTGGTTTGACGAGATTAAAACAAAGATTATATAAAGTATCAGAGTATTTCTATTACTACAGTACATTGCTGAAATATTCAGAGAAATCCTTTTTTTTTTTAATTGTTGCTGTTTGAGTGGACTTTCATTTTACATTTTGTTTAAAAGTTGTTGTTTTTTTCTGACTCATCTTCTTCTAATCCTTTTTGCTATTTACAGGTGTTATCCGGTGTGGTAATTCAAAGCAGTTATCATTTTCTCAGCTGAACATTTTGTTCAGCTGTGGTCGTTCCACGCTTTCTTCAGCTGAGCAGCTTTGACTTCCTATTCTGTCATTATAATTTCAAAAGAACAGCTGCGAGATGGTAAAAAGTTGTCATTGTGAAAGGTAACTTCCTTTTTGGGGGAAGATGGGAGAAAGAATGGTTGGGTCAAGAGATGGAACAATTTGTGGCAGACTCTGCTGATTAGCAGCAGTATGGGCTTATGCTATCGAAGTTTTGCAACTGGGGCGCCACTAAGGGGGAGCATTTGATGAACCTTTCTCACATTTTCCAAACAAGTATTGCTCTGACTGCTATCCACTCAAAACTGATGACTCATACATGCGTCCACTTTTAAAACAACAACTCAACTAATTCTTTGACTATGCATGTTTGACTCTTTAATCCTACTTTTATTGAAGGTAATATCCAATATGTTGATAAGCAACACTCAAGTTTCAGTTATAATCAGATTGAATTGCTATTATTATTACCCTAATTGCTGTTGAGATGATTAACATCAAAGTGGGAAAAGTCACAGAGATTAGAATTTTTAAAATCTTAAAGTTCAAGAGGGGACTTCCTTCTGGTTTACATAATCCAGCAAAGTAAACTGAAAACTCCTCTTTTTTGCCCTTTAAGAAGCTAATCACTAATCAGTGTGCTCGTTATTAACCTTATTAGCTGCACCTGGGGCCTGCCTGCTGCTTCAGACTCTAATGCCAGGGTATCCAACTGCAGCATTAAGCCTTCATTCAGAATGAGCCATCACGGCCAAGCTCAGGGGTAATATGACTGAGGGATTAAAAGGTTCATCCCTGTAATCAGGCATTAATCCCACAGGACAACATGATGACCCCACCCCACCTGCAAACAGAAAGAAATACAGTTTATGTGTTTATTGTGTCTGAAAGTCTCCATTTAGATTACTGCAAATTTTATGACTTTGTCAAGTGAAACCCCAAAAACACATGCTGGATATTTATATGACTGGAAGCCAATTTTGAGAAAATGACAGATTTTCTCATGAAGATAGTTTAATACTTTATTTAAATCTATATGAATGGAATAACCAATGAACAAAGGTCATTTAGGATTAAAGTTCATAAGTACTGAAAAATCATTGTAACATGTGAATAACATGGGTTATATAATGATGCCACATACAAGGCAAACAGCAATCATGCTCTGTTTTTTATGCAGCCCACTTAGACTTTACCCTAAATCTCAATTCATTCAAATAAATGCTTCCCTTTTTAACTAAGCACAGCTTACAAAATGTGTATTGTATAGTGTATGCACAATTTGTTTATGTACTCCACTAGCATGGTTGGTGCTCCTGTACTATATATAATTTCAGAATTTAGAAGACTTTTTACATCAAGTATCTCTTACCCTCCTTTCACACTGAATGACGAGCCCCGCTACTCTATGGCCTATCAGAACATGACTGAATTGTGAGTAAATTTGGAAAATCTCCTTCAGTGTGGAAGCAGTTTTTCCTCATCCTTGGGAAGGTCTCCCACACCCTCACTTTGCTGTAAATGCCTGCTCTGGCACGGCTCTCTTGGACTGCATCAGGATGCATCTACGAGCTAGAAGATCACGTCGTTCTAGTACAACATTATTGTCATAGGTATCGCGTCTAGATTGTTTCCATGCAGATGTCACATTCATGGCTGTAGCCTTGGCATGACCAGTCCTGCTTGAAATTCTTGACGACTAAGCTATGCCTCAAGTCCCACATCATAGATATGCTGCCACCGCTGCCACCATGCTCCCCTGCACTCCACTTAGGACCCCAATATGCTGCCAGCATGATGATAAACCACCATGACACCCACCAACCTAGGAGCCCATTTCTAATACATGCCTGAATACCTCGCCAAAGACACTGAGAGACCATCTATATTTTGTACATATATATTGTATATTCTGTATTTATCACAGCAGGATCTTCATATAAGGTAAAGGGGGCCTTATCTGTGCTGAGATATTTATTTTTATTTTTATTTCCACGTCTGATCTCTATTCGTTTTCAAAGAAATTCTATTTTAACCCAAACACTTTGGTGCAACCAAAGACCTGCCTTATTTGCCAACAGAAACCTGGGTTAAGTTTTATGTGCAATGATAAAGTTATATGTTCCAGTTGTATGGATAATCGATAGTATCCATTTTTCAGACAGCTCATGTTCAAAAAGTTTATAAATTTTTCTTCTAGTATAATTGGGGTCTGGCATATATGCTTTGACTTCACCACAACCTGTTTGTTTTTGATAAGAGTAAAGAAAATCAAAGTTTCTTAATTGGCATGCAAACGTAAGAAGTGTTTTGCTCAAATAAAACTAGTTTGTCCAGAGGAGCTGGTACATTGGATCTGGTGTACACAAACATCAAAGTGGCTCACAAAGAAGACCCTCGGCCACATCTCAGACTCGAATCATATTTACGTTATGCTTTTCCCACCATACTGAACAGGGCTGAGATGCAGTCAGACTCTGTGAGAGCAGATCAGAGTCTAGCTTGAGGATTCAACTGCAAGCGCTGACTGTGTGTTCAGAAAGGTTGCCATACACAAAGATCTCCACAGTAATATTGATGAGTATTCTGACTCTGTAATCAGGTACTTTAAAAAGCACAAGTGATGCCACATTCAGAAAAAAACCTTCTAGTCAACAAGAAGCCATGGATGATATCAGGGCCAAAGATGGCTGAGAATAATGAATGTAGCCTAGGATTAAATCTATGGCATATTTGAGGTACTAAATAACACATCAAGAAAAAACTAGACATAAAGAAAGATGTGTTGCATCCTCCATAATAAAACTCAAACATCACTTGTTGCACTTAACATTGTCCAAGATGCAGAGCTGTCACTCAGAAACTTTCTAACCAATGAGGATGAAGCCCTGAAAAAAAAAACTTTTCCACCTAAGATGTTTATGCTAGATTCTGAAGAAATTAGGACAGTGCAGAAAGAGAAAGCTGTCAACAAATCTGCTGTGTGTTAGAATAAGTCTCATCAATCAAAACAAAACTGAATGAGCTGAGAACAAAAAGAATAATGTCACACAAATAAAAGAAAAACATTCCTTTTTTTTACAATTACTGTGTGAAAATATTTTGTTTGAAAATTAAAAGTTTTGCTTTTGAATTGACTCCGTGATTTAGTTGATTGCTGTTTAGATTGCAGTTTGTTTTGTTTGAGACTCTTATTTTGCATGATGCTCAAGACGTTTTGTTTGATTTTCGGGACACACATCTAATTTCTGATAACCTGCTTCAGTGTTGCTGATGTGTGACATGGATCTTTGTTATAATGAAGTGAGCAAACAAACACGGATACATTAAACCCAACTTCCTGCTTTTTGTGGCCCCTCTACAATTTGCGATCTTCTCAACCTATTTGCAGGTAATGCAATCACATACAGCCTGCATGGTCACAGACTTTTTTTCGGTCTTTAACACAGTCATTCAACAGTAGTGTCAAGTGAAGCTTTATATGCTGTCACTGAAAACCTCTCTCTGTAACTGGAATTTGGGCTTCCTATTAGAAAGATGACAGTTCAGGTTCGCAGTAAGATGTCCCGTGCTGATAAAGTGAGCACAGGGGTCCCTCAAGGATGTGTACTCAGTACTTTGCTCTTTAATCTGCTGACGTATGACTGGACTGATCACTTCAGTACAAACTAGCTCATTAAGTTTGATAGAACAGAGGTGGAACAATTGATGTAGGGACAGCAATGCATTCCTTAACTTCGGCAGTACTAAAGATATGATTACGAACTTCTTAGGAAATAAAAAGCAGAACATCAACCTCTGCACACCAGTAGCTCCCCTGTGGAGAGGGTCAGCAGCACAAAAGGTTTTGGGAGTCTACCTAATGTAACGGAATTCTGGATCTTGCCTGGACTCTCAGAAGGCACTTTTCTTTGAGAATTCTCCCCTCCATTTTTAACGTCTTTCATTGCGGGATTAAAAGCTGCTTCACATCTGACAAGAAGATTCTGCAGAAAGAAGGCCAAGAGTCATCGAGGTCTCACTCCCCTCCTCCTCCCTGTCCTCTTAGATCATTTTCTAAGAAGAGAGGCTACAGGCAGATATTGAGATCATGGAATGGCAAAAAAAGAAGGCGAAACGGTGGTGTAAATGTGACAAGGGTAGAGATTTGCATCTTAAAGGGACTGCCAAACTCAAAAGGGTCTGTCTCATAGACTGCATGTGGAAAGTGAAACAGTAATGCAGCTTGAGTTGTCTGTTGAACTACCTCAAATAGTTTTTGCTCTATTTACATCCAGTTTAGAGTCACAATTGTACCAATCATGCATAAATGTAGGGAGAAATTGAAGCACTTTAAGAAAATTTATGCAGGAATGGAGAAAACATGAAAACTCTGCTCAGTGAAAAAACAGCACAAACTACTGCACCACTGTCACAAGATCCAATTAGTAACGCTTTTCTACTCAAAGCAGTGACATACAACAGCAACTCAACATGTCTAAGAAACTTGAACATTGGTGAGTGTGTGTGTTTCTGTAAAATGCAAACAAATGCACAAGTTCTTTCAAGCGTTTCCACTGTTCTAGTTCTTCCCACTATTGCCTCACAGCAAGAAAGTCCTGAGTTCAAGCCCTTAGGTTAGGCCTGGGGTCTGTCTGTGTGGAGTTTGCATGTTCTCCTCGTATTTCTACTCCGGTTTCCTCCCGCAGCCCAACAGCCCAGGCCTCCTTTGAAAAAGAGTGACCTCAGTGGGATTTGCCTGGTGAAATAAACATTGTTGCTTTATTTGCTCTCTTGATTCAGTTGTTGGTGATGTAATTTCACTTTGAACATGTCTTCTGTCTTGTTTTCCTGCTCTTCAGCTAGTCTGAATAAAAACAGCTTTCAGGCAAGTTCAACAAAGAGCACAGTAAATCAATCAGCTGATTTTCAGTGTTATATTTAAACAAAAACGAATGCACAAATTAAATAGTTAAATCCATGCTGTGAAATTCTTCCTACATCTATTCATTTTAGAAATTGCACTGCGTCTTTGTGATTCTGAGCTAAACATGAGCGAACTAAGCTTTTTATTTATTTAATTTTGTTATTTGGAGCACCTGAATTTAGATTTTGACTGTCTAGGTGCGATTTCTAACCCTCTTACACAACCAAAATAAAGAACAAGCACAAAGACAGGTACATTTAGACCAGCTTTCCTAGAAATAATGCACTGGTGACTGCGAATATAGGCCAGGGATAAAGTATCTGGATTTGTTCAGCTGTCGGCTCTGACTGAAGAGACAGATTAACAAAAGAAGCAGCAGGGACCAAGATGTCCCGGCTTTACAAACTGAGCTACAAAAACAATGAATCCTACATTGTGACAACTGGCACCATTTTACTGGAAAAGTCCAACTTCACCTTTCTGTATACCAAAAAAATAAAATCTAAAGCACTGATGAAATTAATGGGCTTCTGCATTAATGAACAACTTCTGACAAGAACAAATTTTTCGAGCAAAAGACTCGATTTGTTTTATAACCTGGTGTGTGTACAGTATATTTTGTTGGAGTGCATTGAGTTTTGATCTACTGCCTCGAGGTAAGTCTGATTTGTAAGATTTATGTGCATGCAGTCTCACTGAAAACAACTTCCATACTGCCTAAAAATAATATATATATATACATATATACATATCAATAAATTAAAAAAATAAAACACCTGTGTCAGTTTTAAAGCTAGGGCATTCACAGGGTTCCTATGCAAATCAATTATCATCTAGTGTCCTTAATAATTTCTGCCTTTTTCTGCCAACACCAACAACACCATCACACTTATATCAACTTATTGATTGTTTAGATCTGCCAGAGGCATAGCATTCCTTGAAAGAATACATATCATCTGCCGCCTTTCATGCAGGACTCAAAGATAAGATTGTTTTATGTTGAGAAATGACAGAGTTGTAGCTGTTTTGGGAAAATCCTGACAATAATGTTATGCAGAAAAATGTGTTGTGAATGACTCCTAGTTATGACCACATCTGACTTTACCTCAATATCTGTGAAGTTGACTGAGTAATAGCCATTTTTGTGTTGGCTAATGTTAATTTTTGGTGGCCATTTTGAATTGGATCGAATCCAAAAGTTAATCAGTTGTAGCTGTACATCTAATCATTACTTTCTGAGACATTCATTCAGATCCTTCTAGTGGTTTGTGACATATTTTGCTTACAAACAAGCAGGGTTGACTCCAACATTTAATGCAAAAGCTTTTACACATTGAGTAGCACTTGGAGTATTTGTTAGGAATGACTCGCAGCTACAACAATGCTATATTTTGGCTCAATATCTTCAAAACTGACTGTACAATTTTTAAATTCCATCTAAAAACATATTTCTTTACAGTGGCTTTTAACTGGAGTTCAGCCTGAGTCCCAACAGGTATTTTATGTTGTGGTGTTTCCTTGTTGTGTATTTCTTTTCCTAGTCTTCTTAACTACCTTGTAAATCATTTTGGTAAATCGTGTTTTTAAATGCACTATAGATACAAAATTGACAATGAAATTGACCAGTATCAGCTACTACCACACCAAATTTTAGCACAATATCTGTAATGTTAACTGAGTTATATCCATTTTTGTTTTTTGTTTTTTAAGGTCAGTTGGCTGTGGCAGCCATTTAACAGTTAAACAGTTGTAGATGGGCATTCAGTGATTTCTTTCTGAGAGTTTCATTAAAATCCATTCAGTGGTTCATGAGATATTTTGCTAACAGTCAGACACATAAACACACACACACACAGACGTAAGCTAAAGCATTACTGCTCACTTTTTGGTGGTGGCCAATAAAAAGTAATGTTGGTATTTATGCAGATGCAGTCAAACTGGGAAACTGCAATTCTGCTATCGAGGAGTGAAACAGTTTCCCCTTTAGAGGCAGACACAGAATCAGTGTAATCGTCTGAAGAGAAATTCAGACCTGACCTCTCATCTGTCAGACTCTGGCGCTCGTGAATTGCAGTATTCGTCACACTAATGTTCAGAGACTGATATCAAACCAGTCAACACAGATTACAACTTTGATCACAACTCTTAAAGATTCACCCTGAGTTTGCATATTAGTGCAGTCTTTGTGTGGAGAAAAAGAAAACAACAGCTTATCAGATAAAAACACAAGAAGATAAATGCATTTATCATTTTGTCAGTGTGTGGCTGCCCTAGCTGCAGGTGTGGGGGAAGCCTTGAGTTGACCCCGGTGGACGCATCATTGCTTTCTATATTATTCACAAACTGCATCATATGGTATTTCTCAATCCACTCCTCCAGTCACTTTGAGGCATTGATTCATTAAATCATTAAGGCAAAAAAATGAAGAAAAAACACACACACACTCACTTCATGTGTACGTTGTTCAGAGATAAGAATAAAATATCACACGGTGACATTTAATCTTGAAGTGTTTTTGTCATCATTTGCCATTTCACGCTCCACCGACTCCATATTTTGTAAGGATGAGAGTGTCTGAAAGATTTTGATTTTGTGAATACATAAATAGCCGATTTAAGCTGCCTGAAAAATGAAAAACCCTCTAATGTAATACTCAGTGTTCAATCTGAAAATCAAACTTATAAAGTTTTTAAATGACAACCAAACTTGTTTTATTGGCATAAACTGTGGCCGTCTCCACATACTCATGAAATGTTTAATGAGAATTTTGTTGTTACTTAAGTTTGCCGTCGTGTTGGTTTAACTCTGTTTTACAGGGCATTCCTTTCAGAGAGTTTACTTTGCTTTAGTTTTTTTATTGTTATTACTATTCAATTCAAAAGTGCAGTTTATTTTCTCAGTTACCATGACTTTTCCTTGACTTTTGGAACAGCTATACGTTTGTGTTTTAGAATCACACAAAACTGCAATTTCAACAACACCAAGATAAGATTTAAACCAAAATTAGTTCCAACTTATTCACTCCTGATGCCAAAGGCGAGCGGCTGTAATGCTTTGCCCACGTTGGTGTGTGTGCGTGTGTCTGTTTGTAGCGTTAGCAAAATATTGCATGAACTGGTGGATGGATTTTAATGAAACTCTCAGAAAGTAATCAGCCTCATTCAAGATGGCTGCCACAGGCAAGCAACCTTAAAAAAAAAAACACGAATATGCCAATAACTCAGTCACTTTTACAGTTACTGGAAATTTGGTGTGGTACAGCTGAGAGGCAACAGTGGAAATGAATCAAAACCTTAATTATATATATATTTTTTTTTTTTTTTGGAAACCACAGACACCACATCCTCCCTACTAAAGAGCAGATGGACCATCCGACCTCTTATCAGTGCACATTTCAAAAGCCTGCCTTTCTAATCGTGTGGAGGTGCTTTAGTGCCTCTGGCATGGGCACCTTACATATTTGGAAAGGCACCATCAATGCAGAAACGTATTTTTAGACCAACATTTTCTCCCATCTAGTCAACGTCTGTTTCAGGGAAGGCCTTGCATATTTCAGCAATACTAATGCTAATACTAAACCACAGACTGCCTCCGCTACAACAACATGGCTTCATAGTAGAAGAGTCTGGGAACCGAACTGACCTGCCTGTAGTCCAGACCTCTCATCCAATGAAAACATTTGACTCATCATGAAACATTAATCCAACAAAGAGCCAGGACTGCTGAACAGCTACAGTCCTCCATCAGACCAGAGTGGGACAACATTCCCTCCAAAACCTCCAGCAGCTGCTCTCCTCAGCTCCTAGACGTTTACAGATTGTTGATAAAAGAGGAGATGCTTAACACTTTTTTTGGCCAAAATTGGTACCATTTCTTAGTTTAAACATTTAATATGTTTTCTATGAGCCATTGTAAATAAAAAAATATGACTTTCTGAGATTTGCAAACAATTGCATTATGTTTTTATTCACATTGTAGTCAATGTCCTGACTGTTTTTAGTAATGGAGTTGTAATAGTATACAAGTGGAATCTTCCAGAGCCAAATGCTTTTCTTTTACTAGTTGTGTTAAAAAAAACATACTGCTAAATTATTCACTTACATGGAATAAGATCATCTGGAAAACACTCTAGCAGAAATCAGAATATGCTTAATAACTTTGGAAACAGTTTGACGCACATTCATTAACTCAGAGTTCAGAGATTCAGAGAACACACGGAACAACATATAGAGACCATAACTACAGCTGAAAATATGCACAACACAGAAATAAGTACATAAAAAGCATACATAATTCTATTTATAAACTGCAGCACAGTTCTGTGTTCTTTCTCAAGTTATCAGTAATTGGCAAAGAGTTATTTTGAACATTTTGACATTCCATAAAGAATACCCAGCCGCAGTCTTGTTATTTACACATTTCCTTTTTCCGCCTTGTTGTCACATCGCCAGTTTGTTTTGGAATGAGAAGAGGCTTGTGATTTCTTTGTGCCTGCATGTGTTCTTTATCTTTTTGTAGCTTCCTGGGGTTTTCAGAATGCAGTATTATCCAACTCAGCTATGGTTTTGTGTGGCACATTGATATCCTTTCCTTAGAAAACTTTTCTTTTTTTTATATAGCAATTCTGTGTGCGCAAACAACACAATAATCACATTTAGAAGCTGCTACTGTGGGATTATTAGAAAAAAACAAAACAAGAAAAAAATCATAAACTTAGACGTGGTTGCTTTAAAGTCGAGGCACATTAGAGGTTCAAGGGTACACAGGAATCTTTTATTGATTTTTCATCAAGACGTGTTTTTTTATCTCACCGCCACAAATGCAGGCGAAAAAGAGCTTCGGGGGGAGGGGGAGGGGGGGTTTCTATCTGCATAGTTACAGCAGCGCGTGCGGCGGCTGCTATAAATCCCGTCGTCCACTTTAAGAAAGAGCTTTTCGGTCTGTTTCCACAGATACCCCCACATTAAGCTGCGCTCTTTAATTTGATAAGAGTTTCTTCAAGGCAATTTATGTTGAGTGCGTAATCATGCGCAAAAGCATCTTCACAGAGGAGATCGATAATGGTGGGGGGGAGAAAAAAAAATATAATTTCCAGGATCATAAAGACTTCAGTGAGCAGCTATTCTGTAAACATATTGATTTGTGCAGCAGGTGTTGACAAAACCGGAGGCCCGGCTGACATTGAGAAGTGCTGGGAACGTCATCATCGGTGTAGTAAAACGATTTTGTGTTTAGCGCTAATTATCAGCAGTTTTTAGATTGGGCTGACTCTAAGTGACATACCTCTGCAAGAACATGTTGCCACTGTGTACAGATGACAAACAGCTGGCAGATACAGTTTTTTTTTTACTAACAAGTCTGCTGATATGCCTCTTTGACTCGTGACATATAGCTACAGTTGTACGGCAGAACTTTGTCCAAGGTTATGCCCACTATCAGCTATTTTACCACTTGACCTTACTGGCTTGGGCACCAGCGCTTCGCAACACTTCTGACATCTCCTTTACAACAAGTGGTAATTCAAAGAATCAACAAAATGGTGTCAGAGGTCCCCCAGAGATGGTGACGTCTTTCGATGAAATAAGTGGTTTTCCACTTCTAGTGGCAAATACCAGTGGTATATAAAATTCTGACAGCTGGAAATGCCATCAAATGTCGAAAAAGAGTAGGATCGTGAAGCACGAGTGGCCTTCCTTTTACAGATCGTGGCCAACCATAATGGAAGATACATCCCTAAAATTAAAGGCCTGGCATTCCACGCAGGAATGCTTATCACCTGCCGCCTTTCAAATCATAGTGTTAGACTAAGATTATCTTATGTTGAGAAATTACAGGGTTACAGCTAATTTGGTCAAACCTGGGAATTCGAATTATGCACAGTCTCCTCCAGAATTGCAATATCTCTCACAATCTTTTAGCAATTTGATTAGTTGTGGCTGCCATCTTGAACTGGGTTGATTCTATACATTAATCGGTTGTAGATGTATAGCCAGTAATTATTTTTACACAACCAGTTACTGCCCAGTGTAAAAGACGGGGATGACTCTTAGCTACAACCACACCAAATGTTAGCACAATCTCTGCAAAATTTACCAAGATATAGACATTTCTGAGCTGGCTAAGGCCTCTCTGACTCTAAAAGTTGCTGATGTACATCCATTGATTACTTTTGGAAAGTTTCCTAAATATCCGTCAAGTGGTTCAGGAGATATTTTATTAACAGACAGACAGAGCTGATTCCAATAGCTCTCGACAAAGAGCTTGCAAGATCAATTAGAGCTTAGAGTAAAAGTTGAGGATCACTCCCGGCTACTGCCACACTAACTTTTAGCTCAAGATCTGGAAAACTGACTGAAACGCTAATCGGTTGTAGATGTTCATATAATGATTACTTTCATTAAAATCTGTTCCGTTAGTCATGAGATATTTTGATAACGGTACAGACCAAGAAACAGACACACATGAACATGTGCAAAAACATTATTGCTCCTCCTTTGCCTTCAGCAGTGTGTGATAATCAACAGATCGATTCAGTGTAGTGATTCAATCATCTTTAAACTCATCTTAAATTTAAGAATTACAGTCAAAAGTCATTGCTTTGACAAACCAGTACCTCCTATAATCATCACTTACTGTTGAAGGTAAAAGGGCGATAATGGGTTTGTCTGTGTGTGTGTGTGCATGTGCTGTTTGTCAGTGGTGTTAAGAAAATATCTCATAAGCCACTGGATGTATTTTAATGAACCAATCAGAAAGTAATCACTGCATGTACATCTACAGCTGATTAACTTTTGGAGTCAACCCAGTTCAGCTAATCAACCTTAGCCTACAAAAAGACAACTTCCCCTCATAAGATGATTTTTTTTTTTATTCCTGCCTGAAAGGCAACTGGTGATATGCATTCCTTCAAGGAAAATTAGGCCATTAATTTTTATTGACTGCATGACGTCTGGCCCCATTTTACCTTAATACCAGCAGTCCTCAATCTTTATTTAGCTTGTATGAGTTCTGTGAGTTGGTACGCAGCTGATATTGCGGGTTATTGCGGCTTGATTTAATAACGTCCCAATACGCTTCTGGTAGTGTCTAGAGCGCTTAGTTTTGTCACACTTCAAAAGGCACTTTTAAATATTTATCAAGGTTTAAATCAGGTAGTGGAGAGAGGAAGTGTCCGTGACAATCAGTCTCCGGTTTGCTTTGGTCTTCAAGTAATGTTTTGAGGTGGGTTTAGGTTCATGTTCTTTTTTGCAGTTTGAATTCCACCCCAAATAGGTGCAAACAAAGCAGCGCTTTTCTGAAGAATGAAGCTTCTTTTTGTTCCACTGAAGGTCTTGACTCCACACCTAAGATGAGGTATGAAGACACTAATAACAGCTCCTTTTTTTGACAGGAGATTTCTAGTTTTCTTTATCGAACAAAGACAGTGTTTGTCGCAGCTTTTGTAGCTCTCAGTTTGGAAAATAAAAATTTAAAAAAAACTTCACGTATTCTTTTTCAGATAACATTAGTTCATAGAGTCTGGTCTTGTTTCCTCAAAGCATTTTAGTGTCATTTGGTGTCTCTCCAGAGACCTTAAGTCTAGACATAATCTGACATTGAGAAAACCTCTCACTTTGCCAAGAATCACAATTTTACCCTTGATGCTTTCTTTTATGTCCAATGCCATTTTCACCACCATAATAAAGCTATTTAGTTAGCTAATGTTATTCTGGAATCTCGGGGCAGTCATAAAAGTAGAAAACCACTGCAGAGCAAACTAAATCTGAGTGTTTTTTCTTTTGTTTGTGCTTCCATTTGACAGCTAGCTGAAAAGGCAAACAGAATCCCAATGCACTGTCCCAATGCGTTGTTGTTTTCTTGTGCTTTTAAATTTTTAAAAACCTATTTGGATATTTTTCTGGCCTGACGGTGCAAGACAAACGTGCAGGAGAAATTAATTCGCAATCTCCTAATTACAGTACTTTTAAATTTTAAATGACATTATTAAGAAATCAAAATATTTCTGTGTGCAACTTAATGGACTTTCAACCACATTAAGCTTTGGTTTAATATCTGTCAATTTGACTGAGTTAAAGTAAATTTTATGTTGGCTAAGATAGATTTTTGAGGCAGCCATATTAAATTAAAAAGTTAATCAGTTGTAGCTGTACATCCAAGGATTACTTTCTGAGAGTTTCATTAAAATCCATCCATTGGTTAATGAGATATTTTGCTAACAGACAGGCAGTGTTCAGTCTAACAGTTTATGCCAAGGTTTTTGGCAAAGATTTTGCACAATGTGTTGTGACAACTACTACCAAACCCAGGTTTAGGCCAATATCTGTAAACCTGACTAAGTTAGAGCCATTTTTGTGCTTCCGAATATCAATTCGCTGCTGCAGCCATCTTGAGTTCGGCTAAGTCCAAAAGTTAATCAGTTGTAGATCCATATATAACAGTTATTTTCTGAGACTCTCATGAAATTTAATTTAGTGGTTCATGAGAAATTATGCTAACAGACAAACAAGGTTGGCACTAACAGTGAATGCCAAAGTTTTGGGCAACGATTTCACACAGTGTGTGGCACTTACAATATGAGTGGTGAATTAGTCTCAGCTACTACCACGCCAAACTAAATGTTATATTTAGCCAATTTGCATTTTCTAAGATCAGTTGCCTGTGGAGGCCATCTTGAATTGTGTTCACTCCAAACATTAATAAGTTGTAAATGTTAACTGAATAATGACTTTCCAAAAGTTCCATTGAAATCCATCAAGTGGTTCATGAGATATTTTGCTAACATGACAGACAAATGAAGACACACAAACACACTTATTGCAAACACACTGGGTCTAAATCAGGCAGATTTTAATGCACAAAAAAAAAAAAAAAAAAGTAGGTGGTGCTTGGTCAGGTTTTGGTCCTGTTCTGTGGATTTTCTTTTCTCATCTTGTTATTCATCTAACATTCAGGTTCTGCTGAGGCATGAAGAATCTGTCGTCTGACTGGTCAACACCACCAGTGGTCCGTGTGATTGAGCAAAGACGAGCAACAGTGGCTTAGCAGGGAATCCTTTTTTTTCTTTTTTCTTTTTTTTTTTCTCTTTTTGCATTACAGCTCAATCTCTATGTGAAAAAAGCCTTTTGAATCCTACTGGATATCCCCTGCTGATCCATGATTACTACTTTGGCGAGCAGGAGTTATATTTTTGGGTATTGTGTGTGTGTGTGTGTGTGTGTGTGGGTGGGTGTGTGAGCAAGAGTATGTTAACTGCACTGAAGTAAAGACAATGGCCGTAAAAACTGGAGATAAACGGCCTTCCCTTGATGGAGGCATCAAAGTGAAGCTCCTTCATCTGCACGCCCCTCGTTCTGTACTTTGCTCAGCGACAAACTTTCAGAAGGGAACCGAGATGCGCTCTTTGCTGCAAAAAGGCCACTCACTGCTAGGTGTGCTTGCAGGCACACGTAAACACGTGCACGTGAACATCAACAGTTTCGAACACGAAAAAAACAATTGTGTTCCACTGATTTTTGGGGTTTTTTTGCCTCTCAGCTACACCGGACACAAACTATAGTACTGAATTGAACACATTTTACAGTAAATGCCCATTTCCTGCTCTTTACAGTGCATATCAATCAAACACGAATGAATCCATTTTGTATAAAATGTCAATAAAGGAATAATTTGTCTGTTTTGAAATGGGGGTCTATGCAAACCTTATGAAGACTTAATATCTTACCTGTGGCAGATAGTTCTTTGAGCGGCCTCAGTTTGGGGAAACAGAGTTGAAGTCTGACAAAAATGACACGTGAACTGCTAGTTGGAACAGGGCCAAGACCAAAGTCTGAAACAGCTCCAATTTTAGCTGCATTACATGTTTTTTTTTTCAAATAAAAAATCTACGGTTACATACAACGGTAAATAGCACCAGTAGCAGCGGTGTGTAGCACTTCCAGGGGTCACATCTAGAAGGCATTTCATTATATTTCTGCATAAATAATTGCATAATGTGAAAGTAATAGCAGTGGAAAAGTTTAACGATTAGCTTTCACAATAACCGCTATAAGATTTTAAAGATTGGAGCGGATTTAAGATGGCGGCAGTCCACTTTGGAATTGGGTCCATTCTGACAATGACAACGTAATATTGGCTAATCCAACTAGACCCTTTTTTAAAGTGGAATGCTGCCATCTTAAAACATGTTCAATCTTCACAGTTTCAAAGTAAACACTATCATTCAAGCTTTTACACTGTCGTCAGTTTTACATTTTATAATTATTTAGGCAGAAATTGTCAGGATTTGGTTATCTTGGGTTTGTTTTTGTATTCGGTTTATTGTTTCTTTAATTCTGTTATTTAGTTCCCGTGTTCAGATTTGTTATCTGGTGTTGTGTTCCCTGTCATCATTCACCTCTGCTCTGCTCAGTACCTGTCAGCCTGCCTCAACCACCCACACCTGTCCCTCATTCCTAATAAGTCACCTGTGTCCACTTTCAAATCCCCCTCAGCTTTTAAAACCCGCTCATCTCCTCCACTTCCCCGGTGGCTCATTTTCACTATCGTGTGCTGTCCGGTTTTTCCTCGTGTCTCGCCCCTCGTGTTCTTTGCAAGCCTGGTTTTTGTAAGTTTTTGCTATTTAGCTCTGTTGCTGCCACGGCAACCTTTTGTTTTCGTTTTATAATAAATTAGTTTCTCCTTGAGTTCCTCCGCATCTGCTTGCAATTGGTTTCAAACCAAGCGCTCCACTGTGACAGAAATATTAATAAATTCCTGCTGTAAATGACAGCTGCATGCCCTAGGAGTGCTACATGCTAATTCCGCTGATGCTATCTGTGCTTGGACAGTAAATAACCGTAGGATTCCATTTAAACAAATACATAATAGAGAATTTTGGAAATTGAAACTGTTGACAGCAGCCCTCTTTGGTCCTAGTCCCCGTTCAACTTAGCCAATAGCGTCTCAGTCCTACCTCCAAACTGAGGCCGTTTAAAGAACTATCTACATTTATTTATCTTTTTTACTCACTCCAAAGTGGCTGAACTGTTCCGTTAAAAGAATAATAGTAATTTTATGAACACAGCCTGTCACTAATTAGCGATTTACAATGAAGGTTAAAGCTGAAGTTAGCAACAACTGCAGCAGATAAATCGAATAAACATCGTCCATTAGCTCCAAAAGCCAAGTAGTGTCACCTTTTTCACACCACGTTCTTCGACTTGTCATCACAGACAAGTATAGGTGTTGTTCGGAATAACAACAGTGACAGCGGGCTGTTTTTGGAGGGCTCAGATGTTTTTGAACAGCCCTGCTCACAGGCATTATTAACAAAATTTGACACGTTTGACAAGTTAAAATATCCTTCGAGAAGCATATCTTTTGTAAATACTCTATTTCAGCGTATCAGATTTCAGCTCTTTTTGTGACATTTGCAGTGTTTGTACCTTATAGGTTCTGATTGTTGAGATGGACGCTCCGAAATGACACCAGACGCAGCCTCCATTCTCCCTCTTGAATGATAATGTGTGCCAAAATAAAATATTACGAATATAGTAACTTTATTTTGAGGAAGCAGGGATGGTATGTAAAATGTAAATAAAAATAGATTGCAATGATTTAAAAATCTCATAAACCCACATTTTTTTAATAAAGGAACATAGTAAACGTATCAAATGTTTAAACTGAGAAACTAAGAAAGTTTTTGAATTTGATGGCAGCAACACACAACAAAAAAAGTGTTTCTTACTGTTAAGCATCTCCTCTTCTTTTATCAACAATCTGTAAACGTCTTGGAGCTGAGGAGAGTAGCTGCTGGAGGTTTTGGAGGGAATGTTGTCCCACTCTGGTCTGATGGAGGACTGTAGCTGTTCAGCAGTCCTGGCTCTTTGTTGGATTATTGTGTCTTTAACATGTTAAATGTTTTTAATTGTTGAGAGGTCTGGACTGCAGGCAGGTCAGTTCAGCACCTGGAGTCTTCTACCATGAAGCCATGTTGTTGGAATGAAGGCAGTCTGTGGTTTAGTATTGTCTTGCTGAAATATGCAAGGCCTTCCCTGAAAAAGGCGTCATCTGGACGGGAGCAGATGTCGTTCTAAATCCTGTATATGCTTTCCTGCATTGATGGGGCCTTTCCCGATATGTAAGGTGCCTATATCATATGCAGTAATGCACCCCCATACCATCAGAGAGGCAAACATTTGAACTTTGTGCTGATTACAGGTTAGATGGTCCCTCTGCTCTTTAGTAAGGAGGATGTATTTTTGAAAAAAACAATTCAAGACCTCCTCTTTGTCTCAGTCCATTTTAAATGAGCTTTGGTCCAGAGAAGACAGAAGCTTAACTAATTTGTTGCAAAAGGCTCTTCCAGCTGTTTCTTATTTCTACCATTTACTTTTACAGCCTTCACCTGTCTCCTCTTTCTTGAGTGGTGTTGCTGTCATTAAATTTTTACCTTTTTTTTCCCCAAACATGGTACCATTTCGTAGTTTTAACATTTGATGTGTTTACTATTTTTCCATTGTGAATAAACTATGAACGCAAATCATTGTGTTCTGTTTTTATTTACATTTTATACATCATCCTAACTTTTTTGAAATTGGGGGTGTACATTTTGACTATGACTTCACTACAAAGCTTTCATCTCAGCACGTAAATGAGCGCAGGGTGCACTGAAATGCAAATGGGGCTGAATTACTGGAATGTGTGAATGCAGTCCAAGCACAATGATCATGTTGTGGGAAAAAAAAAAAAAAGAAATCTGTTTCACAAACGAGGTGGCTTCTACTTCTGCCAGTTTTCATACCGTAGAATCCTTTTAGAAGCGGAAAAGTGGACAGGCATCCTTTTCCAAATGAGATAGATTTGCAAAACCTGCAGCGTCATATATCTGATTAAAGGATTGTGGATGAATGTTGATTTTCCTGATGAATCAACACATCACTTTACGCGTCAAGGACAGGTGCGAAAGGAAAGACAGAGCCACATTATGCAAATACAAATCACATGCTAAGAGGTGTAAATGGGGCTATGAGCTGGTGGCAGTCTGTCTCTCTTTGCCTTCATTCTTTTTCCTTTCTCTCTCCACCTTCTAGTCACGCTGCTGCTTCCCCTTCATCACCCCACGTTCCCTCCCTTCTCTATTTTTGTCTTTCCTCTTCCGTCAGGCGGACTTGTGTCTTTTCCTGTCCTCTATTTCTGGCCTGCTCCATCCCCCCCTTCTTCTATCCCTCCCTTTCCCATTTCTCCTCCTTCTCAGGGGTCCTGTTCTAATTCAGCACTCATCCTCCAACCTAGTTCTTTGCCTTCTCTAATCCCCCTTTACACTTTAGCTGCTTGTACAGACATACAGCGGCGATCCAGCAGCACACGCCTCCCACACACACACAGATCCACACTTCACCTGTTGTCCCAGGTCCTCGCTTCTTGTCTGCTCCTGCCATCTTTTCATCCTTTCCTCCTTTCCAGTCTCTTTCACCTCTAATCTCCTTTTCCCTCTCCTGACATTACAACTCATGGCTGGCCAAAGGGCCAGCTCAGAGAGGCTCTTTTAGAGATGCAAACACACTCTCTCAGCGAGGAATTAAGAAGACAGCTGCTTATCCGCCTTCAACACTTCTAAGTCCCCATTTTTCCCTCTGGAGTAAACAACTGGAAGTCTCCTCGACTTTGCTCTGCAACAATCTGCCTACACACTGACTGGCTACGTAGCACACAGACACACTGACACCAGGGAAATAGAAAATACCTTACCTCCCCACAACTTTTTTTTTTAATTTTAAGTGTGAAGCTGCCTGCCTGTCTTTCCTCGAGAAAGCTCTTATGATTGACAAGCGTCATAACACATTTAACTCTCTAGGCGGTAAAATACACAAGGCGACTAATAGGAGTTTGTTTTGTTCTTTAAATCACATGGGCGTTGTTATCTGTGAGCGAAACATTCCCAGCCTTGTGCGCTGAGAGCAAACATTTTCTACCAACAACTTTGTCTTGCTTCGAGAAATGATGAGGAGGCCACAGCTAAAGCTGTTGTCATCCTCCATGAGAAGTCACGAAATCGACTCTCAGTCACGTGGTCGGGTGACAAAAATTGCGTCATTTTTGTTATCAAAGCAGCTTCGTTCGCCACTTCTCGACACAAGGCCCTGGCTGAACTGTTTCTCACAGGGGTTTGCACCAAGTATTGTCATTTTGCTTCTACTCCTCCACTGAGTAGCAGCTGGAGGCTGTTAGAGAATACAGCCGTCTTTACGACTGTTCCAGCAAAACTTATAAACCTGTGAACTTAAAAAGACCTCGCGGAGACTCAGGCGGCTATTCATGGCTGTGACTGTCTCAGTCAGTTTAATAAACATGTCCAGTCATGGTAAGGGAGGCAATACTCTGTACAAGGACAGGGGAGCTGAGAAGAAAACTGGTCCATATCTGCCTATCTTTATTTCTAAAGTGGCTGCTTTGAACAAAGCTAGACAAAAGCAGGTAAGGTGGGTGAAGATGGACAAAAAATAATGTGCACAGCCAAGAATGCAGTGCACACTAAAACAAGCTGTGATTTTCGAAAATTGGGCGAGCAAAAGCACGATAGCCTGGTTTTTGGGTTTGCTGGTCACGTGGTTGCAAAACTCCAAATTCAGTGAGATTGTAAATGAAAATTGGGGAAATTTCCTCACAACAAAAAAGTCAAATTTGACTGTCTTCAGTAGTCACACAGCCCAGTGAGGCAATACCTTAAAGCCCCCTTCACACTGGACAAAGACCCTGTTGATGTAAAAAAATTTTTTTATAAAATTCAACCAGAATGTGGATGGTCTTTGAAGGTTCTTGGTGAGGTTTTCAGGCATGTAATTAAACTGCATTGGTTCCTTCAATGTGTGTGATAGGTACATAATGGTATCACTTCTACTACTAATAATAACAATAATAGTAATAAATAATAATAACAAACAATGTAACTCAGACATGATACTGTAGCTGAATCCTGAGAATGTGCAAGAAAGCCATTCCTGGGTGGGCATATAGAGCTTGGTGAGGGGGCAGAAAAGCATCTTAGGGTTGCTGAAAATAGCAGAGGAAATTAAGAGTGTGGCAGCACCATGATTACCTTCATGCAGAAGGAGGTTGGCCACAACCTAGCCATGTTCTAAAAATGTCATGAAGATCGTGAAGAGAGTAACTGGGGTCATCATCTAGTGAGAAGGAGGCCTTAAAAAGCGAGGAATGTGCTTCAGTGGAGCAATGAGCAGTTATAGTTACATCAATTAATCTAGCTTGTATGTCCAAAAACAAGCATGTTAGCTTAATGTTGACTCTTAACTGGGCCTAGGTGTGAGCGTGAGCTTGTATGGTTGTCTGTTTTTACGTGGCCCTGTGAAGGACTGGTGACCCCACCTCTCTGAAGACAGGCACCAGCTCCATGCGTCCCTGCAGATGACGAAAATGGACGAGATGAGATGAACCTGCATCACGCGCTGCTGGTACACAGAGCAACATTTGACAAGTGATTTATGGAATTTCAGAAAAATAAGGAAATGAAAATCTATGTCGAAGACAATCAGCGAACAGTAAACAAATGTGTTTTTGATTAAAATGTCACTCGTGGTGAAAACAGCCGCGCTTTTGAAAGAGACCAAATTGCAGGCGCAGATTCTGAAACCGAACAGAGCGCAAAAGACAAAATACAAATATGGGTAAATGTCAAACAAGGGTGACATCAATCTGAATAAAAGGCCTTACTTCACTTGAAGGAATGCATGTCGCCCTCTGCCTTTCATGCTAAAGTTTTAAACTAAAATCCTCTTGAGAAATGACAGAGTTGTACCAGCTGTGATCAAACACTGAAAATAACATCTCCTGCCATATCAAAAGATCTCACACTCAGAGTATGTGTTGGGAATGACTCTCAGCTACTACCTGTTGTGTTGGCTTATGTTGATTAGCTATGGCAACCATCTTCAATTTGCAGACTTTGCTACTTCCACGCCCAAATTTAGGTCAGTGTTTGTAAAATTGACTGAGTTATAGCCATTTATGGTTTTTCAGTCATCTGTAATAGACATTTCGTCAGGATTTGGGTTTTTGTATTCAGTTTGTCTTGTTTCAGTTTAAGTTTATTGTTTATTTTATTTGGTTATCTTGTTCCTTGTGTCTCTGTTCCCTATGCCTCAGCCATCATTCATTTTCCCTCAGTCTATCTCTTGTTCTCCTGCCACGCTCATCTCCACCTGCCTGCAATCGTCATCACTCACCTGCGCCCACTTACCTCGTCACCCTCTATGTTTAAAACCTGGTCACGTTCTCTACCTTGCTGCCGGTTCATTGTCACTTGTAACTTCCCTGTCGCCTTTGTCGCGTCATTTCTCGCCTCCTGTTTGCTCCTCAGTAATTTGGATTTTGTTTCGTCTAGTTTTTGCCTGCTTCGTCATCTCTTTGTTTTTGATTCTTTTGTAATAAATTAGTTTTCCTTTTTCACCATGAGTCTGCAATCTGGGTTTGCCTCCTTTTCCCCCACTTCATGACACATTTAGCATCAATTTGACTCCAAAACTTGATAAACTGTAGATGTACAGCTGATGATTACTTTCTGCAAGTTTTAATAAAACCCATCCAGTGGTTCATGAGATATTTTGGTAATAGACAGACACAGAGAAGGTTGCATATTTGTCCGCCTTCACCTTTCTGTGACAGGTGATCGTAAAAGCCGCCCGACAGCAGCGTCCACTTGGCCTTACATACTGAATTTCAACATGCTTCAGAGGAAAATGAGCTCCTGTTTAACCATTGCTGACATGTAGCCATCAAAGGACTTAAAAGTTTTACGTTTCCACCCCAGTGTCGGAGACACGGCTCCAGAAGAGCGCAGACAAAACAGTTTGTGTTTTCAAAAGACGCACCGTTAGACCCAGACGAACCAAACCTTGTAGTTTTAGATTACACTGCCTTTCACCTAACTGTCAGAGGTGGCCTTCGGCGCCTCATAAAAGTTTAGTCAAAGAGGTTCTGGCTGGAGTAGTTTCAGATCAGGCATTCGGCAAAGTAAACCCAGCTGACAGGTCCAGTAGCAACCAGTCAGCTGATTTTAATGCCAGCTTCACCCCTCAGCACGTCCAACTGGCAAATTCTACACTGGCTGTTCGTTTGACCACTATTACTACCCAGCTCCACCCCTGCACCTCAGCTTCATGCGGTTCCCGCTGTAATCAACACCATGTGTGTTGTTGTAGATGCTTGTTCTGTTCAGTGCTATGGAGGGGAGGGGGGTGAGGAGGTTGGGG